>NC_034604.1:80184749-80235893 GCF_900095145.1 Mus pahari | reverse complement strand
CCCTGTGTTCCAAACCTAGATACTAATGCTCATGCCAGCAAGCTTCTGCTGAAGGGACCCTGATATTGCGGCCTCTTGTGAGGCTATGCCAGTGCCTGGCAAACACCGAAGTGGATGCTCACAGCCAGCTATTGGATGAACATTTTTTTTAGGTGCTTCTCGGCTATTTGATATTCCTCAGTTGAGAATTCTTTGTTTAGCTCTATACCCCAATTTTAATAGGGTTATTTGTTTCTCTGGAGTCTAAATTCTTGAGTTCTTTGAATATGAATGCATGATCCACTATGTTCACAACAGCCTTATTTATAATAGCCAGAAGCTGGAAAAAAAAAACCCAGATGTCCTTCAATAGAGGAATGGATACAGAAAATGTGTTACACTTACACAATGGAGTACTATACAGCTATTAAAAACTATGAAATTATGGAATTCTTAAGCAAATGGATAGATCTGGAGGATATCATGCTGAGTGACGTAACCCAATCACAAAAGAACATACATGATATGCACTCACTGATAAGTGGATATTAGCCCAGAAGCTCGGAATACCCAAGACATGATTCGCAAACCACATGAAAATCAAGATGGAAGACCAAAGGTGGATACTTTGTTCCTTCTTAGAAGGGGGAACAAATGACCCATGGAAGGAGTTATAGAGACACTCACAGGTAGAGAGGACTAGAAATTCAACAAATTTCAGAAGGAATAATTTAAATTACAACAGATGTTAAATTACTAAAGATTCTGATTAAAATGGACGAGGATCCATTTACTTAGTTGAGAAGAGTGAGTGGAACACATATCTAAATAAATATCTAAATCAAAATAATGAAGAATGCCTGTTTATCTTGTAACGGTGTAACTGGAAAATCAGTGTGTATGCTCATATATTTAGTTGCCCAAGGAGTAAAAGCAAACTATAAGATCCATTGCATTTAGACAAATGGGCATTTTTCTCCCCTTTCTGAAGGTAATGAACACTAGCCCTGACTTTTGGAAAGTCGATGTTGTAAATCTTAAGAACTTACTAGTTACTCATGAGAATGAGGTTCTGATTAACTTGTACCAAAATAGCAGTCACAAAATGTCAGTGCATAAATATAAGAATTAATTTTTAGCATTAAGCGAAGTGACTAATAAAAAACAACTCAAATAGGAGAAAACTCTAAATATAAATTAAGCAATTTTAAATTGGCCAGAAAAAAACTGAAATAGCAAAAATAAAGAGAAAGGTAAGATCGAAATCTAAGGAACAAAAACAAACAAAAAAGAGATGAAAATGGCAGGTAATTTATTGAAATATATTAATATAGACAACCAAACCTACACATCAATTTGAGAATGAACAGGCTTTATGTAGAACTATCTGCTATAACTTCATTTACATAAAACCACATATAATATATTATACATATATTTCCATGGCTATTTTGTTAACTGTAAAGTGTATTTATTATAAGGTTTATTTTTGATGGAAATGTATTTATTATAATGATTATCCAATCAAGCTATAAAAAGCCAGCTAAGTAGGTTGTCCAACTACAAAAACTGCCCCTCATGCAGTTTTCTTTTCCTCATATATATTAAACATAATGAACAAACATAAAAAAGGTTGAATCTACCTCAAGGAACACACATTCTTTACAGACATGAGAGGATACCTTGATAAAGTAAAATTGTATAATTTTCCATTAAGGTGTACTAAGTTAATGCTTGCCAATATTTATAACAACTATATTATGCTATAGAATATTGAGAAGCACACATATAAACTTGAAGTATATACAATATCCATAATTTGCATTTTCTAATGGATCCTTCAAGGAGAACTTACATATAAATGACAGGGTGTTTTGAGATAATTCTTGTAGTCAGAGAAAAGAAAGTTTAGACCATGGAACCCTATAGTTAATAGTCGACTGGCTGTTTTTGTAGTCTGTGGCGTGGTACATGATAGCTTATATGACACCCCAAATCCTAGATATATTGATGAATATTTCAACTAAATCCATGTATAAAAATTCCTCAGCATGTCCTATAGAGCCTCTTTGATAAAATTCTAGTATCCTGTATTTCAATTGACCTAAATCTTACTTTGAAACGTAACTGATACTGTAATTCTTCCTCAAAAATTTTACCTACAGGCCCTGCCTCATCACATGATTCCCCAGAAGCTAGGATAAGGTGAGAATACCTAATTTTATGTATGTATTCTCTTTCCTATTGTTCAGCATTTCTTGACAAACACAGGACATGCCATCCATTTTTCCATCCACAGTTGTGTTGGCCATCAAAGAGGCCACCAAAGAAAGAGGCTATCAAAGAGACCAGGTGTCTAAAGAAGAATAATTCAACAACTTGAATTACTGCATTTCACATTTTAAAAGAAACTGTGTCATATACTGGCCAAGAAATTTGAAGCAAGAGAAAAATTTTTACAAAGTGAAACACCCTGGCTTATAATTATTTAAGCTAATTTTTCTACTTATGTTTAAAAATATCTAGTTTTCTTGGAATACAGACCATGTAATTATATTTTTTTTCTGAATCAAAGACTTTCTGTTGGCTATGCTGTCTTCAGATTGTACCAGCACACCATCATTATCAGTCAAACAAAGTATAAATAATAAGTCCTGGTAAAAGAACCCTGGCTGCATTGCCAGAAACCTCCTGCTTGAGTATAAAATACATGTTTGAATTTTGAGATGTCACAACGTGAGGTGTCAGATATATAATTTTAAAGTATGTGAGACTGGAAAGAAAGTATCCAAAATTCAGAAGAAAATCTGTATTCAACTTTTCCTTTTGTAATACTAAAGATTAAAAACTGTGAGTTTTATCTTAGCACAAAAATATATGTATAAAGCAAAAGGTAGATTTTAAGGATTGTTATGTTTACAGTTATTGTAATGACTAATTCACTTAGATCACTGATATCTCAAATTTAAAATTTT
The DNA here is from genome assembly GCF_900095145.1 of Mus pahari. Lineage (NCBI taxonomy): Eukaryota > Metazoa > Chordata > Mammalia > Rodentia > Muridae > Mus > Mus pahari. The sequence goes on along the minus strand of NC_034604.1, from coordinate 80,232,939 downwards.
AGCATAGTTTGAAGGCTTCTAAATTTGTATACAGAAAGAACATGAACATTAGCAAAGTATTTTATTACTGACTGTAAAGGCCATTAGAAGCATTATAATAAAAGTCAGGACAACACAGACACCATGATTACATATTAAACATGACCCCAACAAGGTCATCTCTTGACTGTGATGCCCTGCAAAATAATTTTATAAAGCAGATCATATATCCAACACACAGTGGCACAGAGAAGACATTAACATCCCAAAAGGGAGAAATGGAACATAGTGAGGAAAGCAAGCAAGATGAAATCCCAGCAGGATGAATTCCAAATCCTGTAGCAACCATGTTCCATATTCCCTTAGACAGCTGTGACCCTCCAGCTGCCTGTAACACACATGGCTCCCACGGTCTAGCTCCATTTCCTGTCTCCAGTTTTCCCTGAAAGATATATCATTGTTCTGGCATCTCTGGAAGACTGGAGTCACCAATGAAACATAAGTTTCACTTTCATAGCTTTATATAATGGACTTTACAGCCCCCTAGCCTCTTAGGGCCTTCTCATAAAACCTCCAGCACCACCACAGTTTGTCTGGCTCTCAACAGCACTCTGAAATTGCAGAGGTAAAACCCACAACCACTCATTCTTAAATTATATATCATGTCTATAATCCAGTACCATGTAGACACTGCTACATTTGAATGTCAGCTTGGCAAGGATTCTCACTTCCTTTCAACAACATCAGCAGCAGTTTGATGAAACTTTGGGAACTCTTTGGGCTTTTCTTCTGATGTTAGAGTCTGATTGTGCAGTTATGAGGCCAACCTTCTTATTGACCCAGTACAGAGAGGGAGATAATACCTGAAATATCTTAATCTTAAATATTATATTTTCTTTTTAACACAAGACTTGGCTGCAATAGTGTTATTCCCTAGTGTTATTTTCTCTCCATACTATACATTTGTTGTTCTATTTTCATTATAAACCTTCATAAGGGAAAGCAATAATAACTATTCCTCATTTTCAACATTATATAGCTGTGGTGGTTTGAATAAAAATGGCCCCCACCCCTAGAATCAGAGATTTGAATGCTTGGTCATCAGGGAGTGGCACTAATAGTAAATGTGGCCATGTGTAGGGAAGGTATGGTGGTTTTTTTGAGCCAGTGTGTCACTAGGGGTGGGCTTTGAATTTTTAGATGCTCAAGCCAGGCCCAGTCAATTCTCTCTCTCTCTCTCTCTCTCTCTCTCTCTCTCTCTCTCTCTCTCTCTCTCTCTCTTTCTCTCCCCCTCCCCTCCCTCACCTTCTCCCTCTCCCATTCTCCCTCCCCTCCCCCCTCTCTTTCTTTCTGCTTGTTTTCTGAAGATACAGATGCAGAACTCTTAGGGGTACCTCTTCAACTTCTAATAGACTTATATAGTACATTTATAACTTGAATTTTAAGGAAGAAAAAACATATAAATTACGATATAGATGCTTACACTGTTGAAATTTCTTAATGGCTTCATTGGAATAACCTAATTTTGACACTATAAGTTAATTCTCTTCATTCTTTGTGACTTAATTCTATTCCTTATTTACCACAATATTTTGCTGTATTTTGAAATCTTTATTTAAATTCTCATATGACCTTTTAAAGGGCATATCTGGATTCTTGGATATATTTTTATACTTTCATTAGATTTATTATTTGATGGATATGATGATTAATCTCCTGGTTTAAGCATACATTTTTATTATTTATATTCTCTGTACTGTTACTGGAAAATTCATACCAATATCAATGTTTTCCTTTATGGTAGGAGTCCTATTTGCATATAGAGAAACTATATTTTCTGATGTGCAGAAATCTTGTAAAGAGGTTTTTTTTTTTAAAAAAAAAATACAACAAATAGGATTTTGAATTCTGTGGATCCCAGCTCTGTATGAGATCTGAGAGATTTATTTTTAATTGATTTTCTTTCCTTTTATTTTTTTTTCATTCACAGTGATTGTTATTTAAAATATCAAGCATCATAAACTGATCATCACTATTAATAATTTCTATGTTCTTGATTTTTAATATTGTCTACTGGGAGATTTTCTTAATTTTATATTTCAGGTTTTCTTTTATCACTTTAGCTTAATTAAGCATCTTCTTATTATCTAATTAATTTTTAATTAAATTCTCATGTCTTTACTGTTCCATGTTTCAATACTTTTCCTTTTGCTCTTTTTCAAAATAGATTCTATTCTCATACAATGTGGCCTGACTATAGTTTCCCCTCCCTCTACTCCTCCCAGTTCCTCCTTCTCTCCCCTCCAGATCTGCTCTCTTTCTGACTCTCATTTAAAAAAAGAACAGGCAAAATGAAAATAGTAAGATAAAGCAAAAACTTTCATAATGGTGTTGTACAAAACAATCCAACAGAAGGGAAAGAGAAGACAAGAAAGAAAGAAATATGGGGGGTGGAGGCAAAGGGAGAGAAGTACTTGGGTGGGAGAGGGGACAGGGAGGGGAAAAGTGGAATATGGTTAGGTATTGAGGGGAGGAAAGAACAGGAGTACAGCCCTGTGGGTCAGCAGAAAGAATGGAAACAGGCAATTCAAGAGGTCGGAGGTAGGGGGAATTTCTAGAATGTACCAGAGACTTGAGAGATGAGAGACTATCAGGAATGAAAGGGAGGAACCTTAGATGAAATGCCTAACAGTGGGGAGAGGGAACTTGTATAGTCTACCTCCAGTAGAAAGACAGAGTATCAAGTGGAGGGATGGGGTTCCCATCCCACAGTCAACTCTGACTCAGAACTGTTCCTGTCTAAAATTACTGCAGTGACAAAAATGGAGAAGGGCCTGAGGGAAAGGAAGTTGAATGACCAGCCCAAATTGGGATCCAGCTCAAGGGAAAGCTCCAAGGCCTGACACTATTACTGATGCTATGGAGTGCTTACTGAGAGGAGACTAGTATAGTTGCCCTCCAATAGGCCCAACAAGCAGCTGAATGAGTCAGATGCAGATACTTACACTCAATCAATGAATGGAAGCAGGGACCCCTGTGGTTGAATTAGGGAAAGGCTGTAAGGAGCTGAGGAGGGTGACCCCATAGGAAGACCAGCAGTCTCAACTAACCTGAACCTCTAAGATCTCTCAGACACTGAGCCACCAACAGGGCAGTATACACTAGCTGGTCTGAGGCCCCAGACACATATATAGCAAAGGACTTCCTGGTCTGGCCCTAGTGAGAGTAGATGCATCTAATCCTTCAGAGACTTGAAGCCCCATGGAATGGGGAGTTCTTGTAGGGTGGTGGGGTTGGGGGTGGGGGCATCCTCTTAGAGAAAGGAGGAGGAGGAATGGAATGAGGAACAGTCAGAGGGTAAACTGGGAGAGGGATAACAACTGGACTGTAAAAAAATGATTAAAGAATAATAATAAATTCTAAAAAAGAAGAAAAGAAAAAAAGAAAAAAAAAAGAAAAGACAGAGCTGAGGTCAAGTGCAGAGGTCTATGAGAGCTTGAAGCAAGGGTCCTTAGGAAAGTGGACAGGAGAAAGGATGGCTTCCTTGAGCAGAAGACAAAAATGGACCCTGGAAGTTTAAAATAAAGTTTTGATCAGTTTCTGACAAAAATATCACAAGAATGGGATGGGAAACTGACACTGTAGCTATATCTATAAGTAAATGCCCCAAGACTCTCCCAGGTCTGAACCTTCTTCCTACTCGGCAGATGCCTTACTGAAGATGGATTAGGGAGACCGAAGGTCCTTAGGCCTTGTTTGGATGTGTTGTTGTTCCTATATCAGGTTTGGAAGCATATAAATTATTGATTATATTTGATACATCTGAGGGTATATGAAATATTGTAGATACAGCAATAATAAGTCCCTTTAAATATTTACATAGATGAAATGAACACAGTGGGTTGATTTAAGGTAGATGATTGGACTTAAGCATTTGTATAAATAGTGATGCTCAAATATATTTGATCAGAGTCAAATCTTTTCCTCTCCACATAAAGCGAACAGACAAATGTGTTCCTTCAACTTAGACTGAAATAATAATGGGAGACATATTAGCATACACATTTAATATGCACTAGCTGTGGTGCTTACTGAAGAACTTAATAACAGGTAATGAGTTATTTTGGCCTGTGCAGTAATGGTAACTCAGAACTCTTCCAGTGGTCCAATTAAATGAGTTTATCCTGAACTAGTTCTTACTAAAAATAAGTCAGGACTCAGGACAGAGAAGCAGGAATGCTAGCTGCAGGTCCCTCCCCCACACACCCCCACCCCCACCTTTCTCCTCTCCTCCAAATCTTTCTCCCCTGTCTCATCCCAGCTCTGTAGCAGACCAGCTGCTCCTGCCTCTGCTCACTCTCTGCCCCTATTCTCAGTGGTCTAAGCAGATCCTGAAAGCATACCATGTTCTCTCCTGTCTGCCTCTCCTCACTGTCTGCCCCTAATTTCAGTGGTCTAAGCAATACCTGATAGAATACCATGTTCCCTCCTCTCATTCCTAATCCCATCTACATTTTTTTTCCTTAAAGATTTATTTATTTATTATATGTAAGTACACTGTAGCTATCTTCAGATACTCCAGAAGAGGGCGTCAGATCTTGTTATGGATGGTTATGAGCCACCATGTGGTTGCTGGGATTTGAACTCCGGACCTTCGGAAGAACAGTCGGGTGCTCTTACCCACTGAGCCATCTCACCAGCCCCCATCTACATTTTAATTGTCAGCATTCAATATCTAGAAACTTATTTTACATGGAATCTTGAGTTGTCACACGTATCAGGATCCAAGAATAATTCCTTCCCAAGCAACATACAGCCACCATACTCTCTTAAGAAAAAGTGAAAGCAAAAGAAACCAAAGAACAAAACATTCACCTAACAAAGGCAAGCCCAATTACAGACACTTGGAGTTACAATCTTTCCAAACCCAGGTGATAAGATGAAGTACAAAACCACAATCAATAGTAGCCAAGACACTAAGTCTCCAGTGGAGCTCACAAACCCTACCATGTAGAGTCAAAGAATAACATATCTGATATACAAGACAAAGACCTTGAAACAGATTCACATAAATGGTAGAACTTTACTCTCCTTTGTTTTATACAATTTACTATCTTTTATTATTTATCATCTGTACTGGCTGGTTTTGTGTGTCAAATTGACACAGGCTGGAGTTATCACAGAGAAAGGAGCTTCAGTTGAGGAAATGCCTCCATGAGATATAGCTGTAGGACATTTTCTCAATTAGTGATCAAGAGAGAAGGGCCCCTTGTGGGTGGTGCCATCCCTGGGCTGGTAGTCTTGGATTCTATAAGAGAGCAGGCTGAGCAAGCCAGGGGAAGCAAGCCAGTAAGAACATCCCTCCATGACCTCTGCATCAGCTCCTGCTTTTTGACCTGCTTGAGTTCCAGTCCTGACTTCCTTGGTGATGAACAGCAGTATGGAAATGTAAGCCGAATAAACCCTTTCCTCCCCAACCTGCTTCTTGGTCATGATGTTTGTGCAGGAATAGAAACCCTGACTAAGACAAATTGGTACCAGCATAATGGGGTGTTCCTGTGACAACCTGACCATGTTTTGGAGAGGACTGTGGAAGGACTTTGGAACTTTGTGCTAGAAGATCTATTTAGTGTTAAGAACTCTGTGGGATGTTGTGTAGGAGCTTGGAAGATAATGTTGAGAACAGTGTAGAAGATGGAGGCCTGGCTTGTGAAATTTCAGAGGGAAGATTAAAGACTCATTTGAGGGCTATTGCTATTTTGATTGTGAAGAGGCTGTGGTTCTGGTTAACTGGGGCTGAAGAATCAGCTGTCATTAACAAGATACCAGAACTACTAAAGCAAAACCTTTACATTATTGGGACTATTGATGCTGATTAGCTGGAGCTAAGAAATTAGCAGTGATTAAGAAGAGACCAGTATCATCGAGGTGACATCTTCTGGGAAGTGTTTCCTGAGAGCACAGAGGCTGTGTTCCAGAGATAGCCAAGGTTGTAGTTTGTGCTGTGACTGAACTGGTGGTACTGGATTTGAAGGCATGAAGAGGTCATGAGGCTTGGCACTGTGAAAGGCCATTGGTGAAGGTGCAGCCTCAGTTGCAATTGATGGCCCACGACTAAAGAGGTCATGCAGTGTTTTGGAGATGCCAGTGCCATGAGATGACCACCAAGAACAGCAGCAGCAGTGGAGTACAGGCAGCTGGAGCCCAGAAGACAAGCTGTGTGTTACAAAGGACAGGGCTGGAGAAGTGACCCAAGCCCAGAAGATCATGAGTTGGATCCCAAACATTGGACAGTTGGAGTTTAATTTTTGCTTTTGATTGTGACTGTGCCCTGATATTTTTCCCTCTTGAAGGAAGAAAATATTTTAGTGGAGCCCCCAGTTAAGAGACTTTGAATTGTAAAGCTATTGGACATTTTAAAGGGATTGAAGTTTTAATGTGTAAAGACTGTGGGACTTTTAAAGTTATTTAGATCTTGGGGATGAATAAGAAACTAAGGGTTGAGGCTTACTAGTGATGTGTTTGTGTGTCAAGTTGACAAGGGGTCAATTGTATTGGCTGGTTTTGTGTGTCAACTTGGCACAAGCTGGAGTTATCACAGAGAAAGGAGCTTTAGTTGGGGAAATGCCTCCATGAGATCCAGCTGTGGGGCATTTCTCAATTAGTGATCAAGGGGGAAGGGCCCCTTGTGGGTGGTGCCATCTCTGGGCTGGTAGTCTTGGGTTCTATAAGAGAGCAGGCTGAGCAAGCCAGGGGAAGCAAGCCAGTAAGNAACATCCCTCCATGNCNTCTGCATCAGCTCCTGCTTTTTGACCTGCTTGAGTTCCAGTCCTGACTTCCTTGGTGATGAACAGCAGTGTGAAATGTAAGCAGAATAAATAAACCCTTTCCTCCCCAACTTGCTTCTTGGTCATGATGTTTGTGCAGGAATAGAAACACTGACTAAGACACCATCTTCTCTCTTAAAAAATTTATTGATGTAATGAATCATGTGGCTCAGCTTACTGATTTCATACAAATTAAAACAAAACTCAAGACCAATTTTTAGGATAGCTATGAGTAAAGAATATTACACTTCCTCAACAAATATGCAATATTGTTTGCTCTGTGATCTGAATGTCCGCATCACTGAGATAGATACTCATGTTGAAGTCTTAACACCAAGGTAATGTTATTAGAAATAAAGCGTCTGAAGTCTATGCATCAGAAGCTGTAATTGTATGAAGCAAATTCGTGTGCTCATTGAGATTGCCCTCGGAGTTTGCTTGTCTTTCCATCATGTGGGGTAAAACATTAAGGTTTTTTTCTCATAGACCAAGAAATAGGCTCTCACTAGGCAATGAAACTGTCCTTGACTTAGGATTTCCCAGCAATCTATCAGAACCAATATTAAATGCTGCTTAAAGTCATTCAATCTATAATTATCTGTAACAGTTCTCCAGCTGATTAACACAGAGTAACAGATTAAGTAAAAGAATTATGCATTTACTGATTTTATTCACATAATGTGAAGGATAAAATCATGATGATTTAGTATTCTCTTTAAAAAGAATGTAATTGTGAAAATGTAACTTCCATCTTGATAAAAATACTTGGGTAAAGCTGATAAAATCTTGGTGCTAGTGAGTCAAGTAAGTAAAATATGAATATTAATGCATAAATTATGGCCATAGATACTAAAATAAAATTATTATTTTAAAATAACTTAATTTATTGTATTAAGTTTTTCACTTATTTGTATGTAAAGGCAGATTATTATTTAGAAAATAAGAAACAAATTTTCACATAGTCAATAGAGGACTTCTCTTAACAATCATGTTTTGTTTACTGGCAGCATGGCCTCATATAGCATAAGTTTTAACAAGTATTATTAATCCATGTACAAGGATCCAATCTTATTATTAGATCTTCTTTCTTACAAGATGTAACTTATTTTATTTAGGTATACTTAAGGTTGTGAGTATATATTATTTTTTTTGAAATTTTGAAACCTGTGTATAGCCTAATTACATTTTTCTTAAAACAATAACAAAATAACACTCTTGAATTTTCTATCAAGCTCTTTTAAAAAATATTTTATTTTATTTTTTTACACTCCATATTCTATTCCCCACTCCCCATCGACCCTCCATCTGTTCCACATCCCACACTTCCTCCACACCCCACCCTGTCTCCATGTGGATGCCCCCACTTCCTTCCCCACCTGACCTCTAAACTCCCTGAGGCCTCCAGTCTCTTGAAGGTTAGGTGCATCATTTCTGAATGAACACAGACCTGCCATACCCACTTTAGTAGTGACCTGCAACAGGCCATGGACGAGTCCTGAGGAAAAAGAGTTTCAAGGAGACTCGGCCTCCTAGAATCCTGGCATTTCCAATAATCTATGTACAAGAAGAATCCTATCCACATGTTAGTAGGGTGTAAAGATTGAATTTTTACCATGGGTGAAGTTTCCACCAGTGTTTCAAAGTCCTAAAAGATTCCTTAAAGCCAGGAGCTCAGGAATTCAGTGATAAGTTTACCTAGTCATTAACATTCTAATTCACTTCTAGTAAAGACTGGTGATAAGAATTAAGCATCACAAAGAACAGAGCCAAGCTCAGGGCAAAGCTTACCAAGGCCTAGGAAATAGGGGGGTTATGGTATTGCATTAGCAGAACCTCCCAAACAGGTTTTTCTGCTAGGCCCAAAGGAACAGCATAATCGAGGATTTACTGGGGACCCCTGACAGTGGGTTTTAACTATTGACTAGCCTTGCACCTGGCTTCCTCCTCAAGCTGCCTGGTCCCACCCCCTGGTCTTTTCATGTATTCAATCCTTTGTCTTGTGCCATTGTAACAACAGATGTATCCTGCCCCGCTTTTCTTGTTTGTTCTGTATTAATAATGTGATGCTCATTTTAATTAATACATTCAGTCTTACACTCTCTCCCGTGTGAACTGTCTGTCACTCATTCGCCAAATCCTCTCTCACCTGCAACCAAGAGACCCAGTTCCACGCAGATAGGGGACCCAAGTAAGGTCTGTCTGTGACACAGACCCAGAAGTCTTCTACTGTATGTGTGTTGGGGGCCTTATATCAGCTTGTGTATGCTGTCAGTTTAGTGGTCCAGTGTTTAAGAGATCTCGGGGATCCAGATTAACTGAGACTGCTGGTCCTCCTACAGGATTTCCCTTCCACTTAGCTTCTTTCAAGTCTTCCCTAATTCAACAACAGGGGTCAGCTGCTTTTGTCCATTGGTTGGGTGCAAATATCTGCATCTGACTCTTTCAGCTGCTTGTTGGGTTTTTCAGAGGGCAGTCATGATAGGTCCCTTTTTGTGAGTGCTCCATAGCTACAGTGATAGTGTCAGGCCTTAGGACCGTCCCTTGAGCTGGATCCCACTTTGAGCCTGTCACTAGACCTTCTTTTCCTCAGGCTTCTCTCCATTTCCTTCCCTGTAATTCTTTCAGACAAGAACAATTATGTATCAGAGATGTGACTGTGGGGTGGCAAGCCAGTCCCTAACTTGATGTCCTGTCTTCCTGCAGGAGGTGGGCTCTATAAGTTCCCTCTCCCTACTGTTAGTCATTTCATCTAAGGTCCCTCCCTTTGAGTCCTGGGAGATTTCTCACTTCCCAGGTCTCTGGTGCATTCTGGGGGTTTTCCCCAACCGCCTATCTCCTGAGTTTAGCTGTTTACACACTTTCTGCTGGCCCTCAGGGCTTCAGTCCTTTTCCCTCACCCAATACCAGACCAGGTTTCACACACACACACACACACACACACACACACACACACACACACACACACACATTTGCCTCCCCATTCCATCCCCCTCTCCAACCCTGTCCACTTTCTCTCCCTCGTCCCTTCCTCCCTCCCCAGTTGTGATTACTTTTTTCTCTCTCCACATTAGACCAAGGCATCCTCACTTAGGCACTTCAGCTTGTTGAGCTTGAGCTTTTTGAGTTTGGTGGACTTTATTTTGGGTATTCTATATGGGTTTTTTGGTTTTTGATGTTTTGTTTTGTTGTTTGTTGTTTTTGTGGGTTTGTTTCAGTTATGGTAGTCTTACCCTAGAAACCTTGTTAGATAAATAAATATGCTTCGATTTACAAAGGCTTGTATGGCCATTTTTATTAGCTTTTCAGCCTGGTGGTCAGAAGTATTTTATAATAGGATCAAATATTCCCAATAACCTGCCATCTGGAATAGCATGTTTATCTCTCTTCTGTGGATATCTGAACATTCCCGTTAATATCTATTCCTGAAAATGTTGTTGTACCAAATGCATCTTCCTGTAGTCTGTATCCTATGCAATTGGCAAGGAATACATGCAATAAACTTGAACTTTATTCACTGTGACAATTAAGATTTCAAAGGTAAATGATCTTCAAACTTTTCTTAAAGTTCTTTTTTAGTATGTCTATGATAGAAAAGAGGTTTCCTTGATTTTGTAGTGCCATGAGTTTATTGGCTATGCTATTTACTTACTTTATGAACAATAATGCTCTCATTGGTGTTTCTTTAGCTGTTTGCTGTTTGCTTTTTTTTTCTTTTTACTATTTTGAGTAAAATACCATCTGTAATTTTATTTACTTAAATTGTCTCAAAGTGAAATGATTACCCTAATCTATATAAACCTTTCAATTATATATTTAGAAAGTATTTAGAATACAACTATTCAAATCACTGTGTGGGAAAGGGTCTCAAGTGACTAAAGCATTTGCCATACAAGACTGAGTGGTGGAATCTGGATCGCACTCACCAAAATGTTGGGCAGCAAAAGTCTATTCACAGTACATGAGAGGCACAGGTTCCCACGTGCAAGTTGGCTGGTTAGAATAGGCAACTTACCAGACCTAGCTGTAAGGAAGGTCTATCACAATATATAAGGTACACAGAGATTGAGGAAAACACCTGGGCTCAACCTTTCTTCTGATCTCTACACAAATGTGCCCACACATATAATATAGCACATTACCTTCGCCCACTTCCACCCGCACACCATAGACAGACAAAAATCTATTCACCTTAAAGTAGGTGATATGGGGAGAAAATTCGAAAATTTAGACATCCTTAGAGACAAAGAAAATGTTTTAAAAGAAGTAGCATAGTTGCTCATTTTTGTTTTAGAACTAATATTTAATGCATACATTTTTTAATACCAAAAGTCTTTGAATTGCCCTTATAAACATATAAAGAAATTTAACTCTTTAAATAACATATAGGATTCTTTGTTCATTTTATAAAAATTTAAATGAGACAATCAAATCTAAGATTTAATTTTTGCAATGCTCTGGTGAATAGTAGCTTCTATAGGAATAAGTCTATTGTCTCTATCAGGGGCAGCTAATTTGGGAAGAATAAAGAGGCTAATATTAGCTATGAATAATAATGGCAATAAGCAACACATATTAAGACACTTTATATGCAGTTAGAAGAGATTAAGCTTTTTTTCTATAGCCAAATGACAAAGATAATAGCTAATAATGGTCATAATACCTCATATCACATAGGAAACATTCATTTTATCTTAATCTACTTTCTGCTTTCCTGATGTAAAATTAATAGATTGGAATCCATTTCTTTTTCATTTGTAATTATTATGTCAAATGAAGTACCAGTAAACTCAAGGAAAAAGAACTTGAGATATGTCTATTCTAAAGAAATCTCCTATAAGAATTCATTATAGGAGAGCTGGAAGAACTTGCAGAGCAGAGAGTTATCTATGATCATGACATTTTGCTACAGAATTGAAACCTGCAGCCTACACAGACTATTAACCTGTTGGGGATTTGAGTTGTATGGTACTGTGGGAAGAGCAGCTCCAATGTGTGAAAAAACAGGGTCACTTCTGCTTTCAAAGACATGGGAATGGTGTCTGCTTCTATCCCTGCCTGCTTCTCTTTGTAAAACTTCTGTCCAGCAACTCATGCAGAAAGGCAGCTCAAAGAAGTATGGTGACTGTGTTACTGACAAGAGGTTAATTTTTCAAGTATTTTGCTATAGAAATGGCAAGTCAATTACACTTCAGTTCCAAAGTTTGCTGAAGCCATACACTAGATATCCAAGAATGTTGCCTACTACTTAACTAGAAGAACAAAACAAAACAAAACAAAACAAAACCCCGAAGTTCATCAATAACTTTTCTAATCTGCTAAGGAAATTCAAAACGGAAGAATTTATATGAGAGTAATTGTCTATGTATGTGTTTGTATTGTCTTTATCTGTTGGTGTGGTGTGTGAATATGTGCATGTGCTGTATCTGCAAGTGTATGAGAGTAGTTTGAGTACCCAGTGAACTTCAGGTACCCATCTGCTTAGCCACCTTCGTGTGAGTGCCAGTGTTGAAGGTGCTTACTGCCACACTGACCCTGTGAGATGGATTCTGAGAATACAAACTTAGGTTTCCATGCATGTATGGCAGGCACTTTTCCAACTGAATTATCTCCATTGCTCCAGAGTGATCTATTATAAGCACTCTGCCTTGGGTGAAGTCTTACAAGATCACATATTAGAGATGGAAAATAAATGGAGTAAAATATGTGTGCCTAGCATGAGCAAGGCCTTGTGGGCTTACTATCAGGAAATGTCAAAAAATGAATCAATGAATGAACAAATGAATGAAATCATTGATTCACAGCTACATAATCCATAAAAATAAGAATAAAATATCTCATTAACATGTTTAGAGATTAAGAAAAGAAACTGATCATTTCATATCATGTCATTAGGAATATTGTAACAGTTAAGACATGATCTTATGTTTTGCTGTCCCTTTGTTTCTTGTCCACAAATGTTACAAGATTATATTTAAGCAAATCTGTACTCTGATTTTTAAAATTTATTTCTATTAGTTTTGGAGATTATAACAGAACCATCATTTCCCCTGTTCCCTTCTTCGATCAAAACCTCCCATGCAGTAGTTCTTGCATCCTTTTAAATTCATGACCTCCCTTTTAACTTTTTTCCATTAATTTATTTATTAGCTTTACATTCAGGTCACAGCCTCCCCTCTCCTCTCAGTCCCTGTCTTACATGGCCCCTCCCACACCCTTCAACCCCTAGAAGGAGGGCAAGGTTCCCATGCTGATAAGTCACTCCAGGACTACATACTTCCTGTCACACTGAGGCTAGCTAAGAGTCCAATTAGGGGACAGGATTCACAGGCAGGAAATCCAGGCAGGGATATTCCCTGTTCCAGTTGTTGGAGGACCTGCATGAAGACCAAGTTGCATGTCTGCTGCATTTGAGTGGAGGGTGCTAAGTCTAGTTCTTGTATGCTCTTTGGTTGGTGGTTCAGTTTCTGACAGTCCCAAGGGTTGAGGTTAACTGACTCTGTTGGTCTACCTGTAGAGTCCCTATTCCCTCCAGGTTCCTCAATCCTTCCACCAGCTCTTCCACAAGCTAAGCAAAGTTATATCTAATGCTTGGCTGTGGGTTTGGAATCAGTTTCTATCATCTGCTTGGTGGAGCCTTTCAGAAGACAGTTATCATAGGCTCCAGTCTACAAGCATAAAAGAGTATCAATAGTGTCAGGAATTGTTTTTGGCACATGAGTTAGTTCTCGAGTTGTGCCAGTTATTGGTTGGCCATTCCCTCAGTATTTATTACATCTTTGTACCTGCACTTTTTATACACAGGACAAAAATTTTTGTTTGAAGTTTTTAAGGGTGAATTGGTGTGCTAATTTCTCCACTGGGATAAGTCCTGCCTGGCTAAAGGAGGTGGTCACTTAAGATTCCATATCTCATACTGCTAGGAGACTCTACTAGAGTAGACCCTCATAGACTTCCTGGAGCCTCCCCCATACCAGGTCTCTTGTAATATTAGACATACCCCCCTATGCCAATTTCCATTCACTCTACTCACTCTCTCTCCTCAGCTCTCCCTACAACTGATCTTTCCCTTCCACTTTCCATTCCCTCTTCCATCAATTTCCTTCCATCCAGCTGCAAAAACAATTTTATTTCCCACTTGCTGTGGAAAGGCTGAGGGCTTCCTCAGGCCCTCCTTAATATTTAGCTTCTTTTGTTCTACAGATATTAACATGCATATCCTGTCTTTATGTCTCATATCCATTTATATCATACCATGCATGTCTTTGGGGCCTGGGTTAGCTCATTCAGAATGACATATTATAGTTCTATCCATTTGCATGCAAATTTCATGATGTTTCATGTTTAATAGCTGAGTAGTTGTTGTGGCTTGTATATGCTTAGCCAACAGAGTGGCACTATTAGAAGGTGTGGNCCTGTTGGAGTAGGTGTGTCACTGTGGGTGTGGGCTATAAGAACCTCATCTTAGCTGCCTGGAAGCCAGTATTCTGCTAGCAGCCTTCAGATGAAGATGTAGAACTCTCAGCTTTGCCTGACCATGTCTGCCTAGCTGCTACCATACTTCTACCTTGATGTTACTAGACTAAACCTCTGAACCTGTAAGCCAGCCCCAATTAAATATTGTCTTTTATAAGACTTGTCTTGGTCATGTTGTCTGTTCACAGCAGTGAAACACTAACTAATACAGAAGCACTCCATTCTATAAATGAAAAAACATTTTCTTTAACCATTCTTAGGTAGAGGAACATCTGGGTTGTTTCCAGTTTCTGGCTATTACAAATAAAGCTGCTCTGAACATAGTGGAGCAAGTGTCCTTGTGGGATGATGGAGCACATTTTTGGTATAAGTCTAGGAGAGGTATTGCTGGGTCTTGAGCTAGAGCTATTCAGAATTTTCTGTGAAATCTCCAATTTGATTTCCAGAGTGGTTGTACAAGTCTGTATTCCTACCAGCATTGAAGGAGCATTCCCCCTTCTCCACATCCTTGCCAGCATGTCCTGTCCTTTGAGTTTGATTTTTATCTTAGCCATTCACATGAGTGCAAGGTAGAATCTCAGAGTCATTTTTATTTGCATTTCCCTAAGGAATAAGGCCACTGAAAATTTCTTGAAATCCCTCTATCATATTAGAGATTTCTCTGTTGAGAATATTATGTTCAACTATGTACTTCATTTTTTTAATTGAATTATTTGGTTTGCTGGTGTGTATAACATCTTAAATTCTTTATATATTTTTTGGATATATGCCCTCAATCTGCAATAGGGCTTATCAAGGTCTTTTCCCAATACATAGGCTGTCATTTTGTCCTATGGATGGTGTTCTTTGCCTTGCAGAAGTTTTTCAGTTTCATCAGGTCCCATTTATCAATTTGTGGTCTTAGAGCCTGAACCATTGGTGTTCTGTTCAGGAAGTTTCCTTTTGTACCAATGCTATTCCTCATATTCTCTTTTATTAAATTTATTATATCCGGTTTCAGGTTGAGATCTTTGATGTGCTTGGACTTGAGTTTTGTGCTGGGTGATAAATATGGATCTATTTGCATTCTTCTACATGCTGATATCCAGTTAGACTAGCTTCATTGTTGAAGACACTTTTTCCCCCATTGTAAGGTTTTGGCTTCTTTATTAAAAATCAAGTGTGTACAAGTGTGTGGGTTTATTTTGGGGTCTTTGATTCTATCCCATTGATTCTTTTTCTATATCAATACCATGCAGTTGTTTTTATTATTATTACTTTTGTTCGGTAGTACAGATTGAGATCAGTAAATGTGATACTTCTGGATGTCCTTTTATTCACAGGATTGTACAGTTATCCTGAGTACTTTAATTCTTCCATATAAAGTGAAGAATTGTTCTTTCAAGGTCTGTAAAACAGTGTGTTGTAATTTTGATGGGAACTGCACTGAATCTGTAGAGTGCTTTTGGTAAGATAGCCATTTTCACTATGATCATCCTACTGATCCATGAATATGGGAGATTTTTCCATCTTTAGATATTAATTTATTAATTTCTTTCTCAAGAAACTCAAAGTTCTTGCCATACAGGACATTTATTTGGTTGGTTAGTGTTATACCAATGATATTTTATATCATTTTGGCAGAATGACGGACTCTGTTTACATATGCATTCTGTTAGTAACAAATTATTAATTCCTATTATTTTAATTTTGTTGTTGTTGTTGTTGTGTGTTTCTCTTCTTTATGGTTTTATTGGTGTGAAATTATTTACATTTTGTGTTTTCTTGGGTGTAGTTAGTCTCATAGAGTTGGAGTTTCCCTTCTAATAACCACTGTAGGGCTGAATTAGTGCAAAGGCACTGCTTAAATTTAGTTTTGTCATGGAATATCTTGTTATGTCCATCTATAGTGACTGAAAATTTTGCTGCTTACAATAATATGGGTTTTTATCTATTGTCTCTTGAGGTCTGCAAGACATCTTCCCTGGCCCTTCTTTTGAAGGACTCTGTTGAGAAGTCACGTGTAATTCTAATAAGTCTATCTTTATATGTTACTTGGCATTTTTCCCTCTGCTTTTACAATTCTTTTTTGTTTGTACATTTACTTTTTTGATTATTAAGCCTTGGGAGGATTGTCTTTTCTGGTCCAATCTACTTGGTGTTTTGTAAGCTTTTTGTATGGCTTCTATCATCCCATTGGATTTAAGGTCATCCTTTTGTGCTTTGGCTGTGTTGTGATATCCTGGACTTATTCTAACAGGATAATTGGGCTCTGGTGGTGCCATATTAACTTGGTTCTTCTTAACTGTGGTCATATGCTGTTCCTTAGTCATCTAGTTCTCAGTGGTGTTGGCATCATGATTCTGATGCCAGCAAGATTCTTCAGTAAGGTAGGGAGAGCTCTGTTAGTTGTGCTTCAGGAGGACCCAAATGGGAAGGACTTAGTTGGGAAGGGATCCAAGTTATTTGTTTCTGAGGCCCCCCTGTAGGCTTCCACAGGGAATCAGGATACTTTTGGAGTCCTGGAATGCTCCTCAGCACAGAAGGGCAAGCCTATGGCCTTCATTTATGTGACTGTTTGAAACACACACACACACACACACACACTTAAACACTTAAATAGATCCTGCTCAGTCTGTCTAAAACTATTTGAATGTATGTATGTTTCCAGAAATTACCATTTGATTCTGGAGAAGAGAAATTCTCCTCCTCAGCCTTCCTTAGTTATGTTCCTTGTGTAGAGCTTTGTGGGATTGGGGGAAAAATTATAAAAGTGGAAGAGGATCTAATTTGAAAGAATGTGAGAAAACTGGGGGGAAGGATGGTAAAATAACAGGAAAAAGTCTGAAAAAGGCATAAAGAATTATACTATTAACTTTCTACCTTAAATGAATATTTGTAAGCTGATGCATAAGAATACTATACCGTATTCATGAAAAATTTTCATCTGAGCACACAATTCTTGCTTCAAGATCCAAAGATCATCTAACAAAACCTCAACATCAGACATAAAAAAAAATCCTCTTTTATTATTGCTAGTCAGGGTTTACAAAGACACTCACAAAAGTTTATAGGCTATTGCTATTGCCCTTGATATTCACCATAGTTGTAGCAAATAAAACCCTATTGCCTGACACCATGCACTTTAGACTAATGGCCAAGAGGCTTCTGACCTGCCACTGATTTTAAAGATTCCTCTCCAAGGACTAGCTCTCATGGTAACAGAAGGAGACATTCAATATTCTAAATGAAACAACCAAAAGTCCTATGAAACTGGGATGATTTAACATCCTTCTGATGATATACTGTGGGCTTCTAAGGTCAGTGATAATGCCTCTTATTCCCTGATAAGTTGGGCATTATGACTTGTCTCAGTTGAGTTTATTCAATCTGGATAGCATAGAGAAAGAATAAATAGTGATAACAATACTCTATTCAAGGGCTATAGTGAACCACAAACTTTCTGACAAGAGCTTTTACTAAGAACAGAGAGAAAGACTCCAATGGTTATATTTTTATTAAAAAACATGTTGGGAGAAATATTAATAAATACATTTAAGTTTTATGTATAATATCAAAACATTAAAATTAAAGAAGATGTTGTCTTATAAGAGACATAATTAAGTGCTCAAAGGTATTTCAGGATACAGTTATTTTATGTTTGAAGTAAAGAAATTATCTTCTCACAATTTCAGATGTATATGTTTATTAATAAAAATTGTGCATGTAAAAATAACAAAGATACCTCAAAATATACTTGATAAAATAAAACATAAAGATTGAGTTTACTCAATAATGTAATGCTTTGAATTTTGAGATAATTTACTGCTCAGTAAATACTAAAACAAAGGATGGGAAGATGCCTAGGCACATAAAACACTTGCCACCTGATTGTGGGAGCCAGAATTCAGGTCCTCAGAACACATTGAAAGCCAATTTGGCCTAGTCACTTCATGAAATTCCAAGACTTAAAGAGCAGAGGCAAGAAGTCTCAGGGGCAAGATAACTAGCCTGATTAGCAAGAATAAGAAAGCTCTAGGTTTGGCAAGAGACACTTATTCAATGAATAAAGAAGAGAATGCTTGAGGGAGTAACTCTAGATTAAAAATGGGGTCTTTATATGCATGCATACACACATGTGTACTCACATACATTCAAACACATGTGCTTGTTCATGAAGACCATACACAACTACATGTGCAGAAAAAAACTAATCAAGCATTATTTAAGAAATAAGAGCATAAGTTCTTTCTGACCACCCTATATCAACAGTTGATAATGAAATTTAAATGGTGAAAAAATATGTAAGGTTATAGAAGCAATATATTAGGTTTTACTTGGGGATGTGAAAATAGTAAAAAATATAAGTAATTACACTAACTTTATTTGATATTAATTAAGCTTGTTGTTGAAATGTGACAGAGATAACAATATCAATCAATTTTTTACAAAATTAGCATAGCCAATAACAACTAGCTGCTTAACACAGAGAAAGAACATCATGACCCTCCCTACTTACATGACCCCTTCTCCTAATTTCCAGGTGAAACACTGTCTTCATCTGACATTGTCTACATCAACATTGTAGATAGGTTTTCACAGTTTTAATATCTGTGTATGGAATCACATAATGCCTGTTCTCATTCACTCAGTTTGTGAAAATCACAGATGCAGTAACCTCTCAGCATATTAATACTTTCTTCAGAATTGGAGAGAGAGGGCTCAATAAAGCTAAAAATGCTTGACACACAGGTATAAGGAACAAGGTTTGAGTCCCAGGATCCAATGTAAAAGTTGTGAAATGTAGCTGAAGTGCTTTAAATCGCAGTGTCCTTACAGGGGAGTGGGGGGTGGGGTGGAGGCTGAAAAATCCATCAACCATGCATGTCAGTCAGGTAGCCTAACATATGTAATGATAAGCAATAAAGAGATTCTGTGTCAAGTAATACAAGTCAGGACTAACACCCAGGGTTGACATCTGACATCCATACACAGTTGTGACATATGTATGACCGTGTTCACAAACATGAATGCACACACACACATATGGTGCACACACAAACATAAATTTTAAAACATAGGTCATTACTGTTAAAAAGTTAACAGTCTACTTGCACAATTTAACCTTTCTATCAATGATAAAAAAAAAAAAGAACAACAACAACAAAAAAACCCAGAATTATTCCCCTGCCTCTCCCCCGTTTTTTAATATATATTCTTATCTGTCAATTGCTGAAAAAAAATTGATGAAAATAGTAGTAAACACAGAGACATACAGTCAAAATATGTAATGATTATAACACTTATGAAGAATGCTGTTTAATATCACACTATTATTCATCTCTGTTTCATCTATTCGAGTGTTGAACTCACTGGAGAGGAATGCTGAGATACATTCACTTAACAAAAGAGCAGTCCCACCTCAATGGTAAGGCTGAAGCCTTTATACATGAAGCAGCAGCTGGTGCTTTTCCATATATCCATTGATAAAAACTTAATGATTATCTTTCAATTTTTAGTGATCCAAAGAGGACAGTTGATGGAATCACCTTTGGGTTTTAATTTGTGTATCCAAGCAAATAAAGATTATTGGTCTACTTTCATAAATTCATTCTTCTAAGAGTATTTGTTTGAAACAATGTCTTGGGGAAAATGTCTATGTCATGGATCATTAGTGTTAGTTAACTTGGTGACGTTGACTATATTAGTAAACTTATGTTTTAGCGAGTTTTTCCTTTATCTTAGCACACTGGAGATTTTCCCTGAAATAACCACTTTGCTAACTGCTGTATCTGTGCTGTGGTAATAATGTGATTTTGTTTATTTATTTTACAATTTTTCCTATTAACTTGGAAGCTAAAAGATGCATTTTGTCTTAGGGTTTCCTTTAAGGTTACATCACCATTTCTATTGAGTTTTCTGCTGGGTTTAATGGGTTTCAATGTGTCATATTTTTCTTCTCAGTCAAGTCAAAATCTCTTCTACGGTCAACTGTGGTCAATTTCTCACTTGGTCTTATGAATTATTTGGAAATGAGTTGCTTCCTCCCTAAACTATTGGTGCTTTCTTTTTTTGTTTTTTTCTTTTGCTGATGCATCTTTTTTAAAATGAGGCAGAGGGCATACCTTAAATAACTGCAGTCCCTTGAAATTTTTTAAAGTTTGCTTTATAAAACAGCTTATTGGTGATTGTAAAAAAATATTACACATGCCCAGATGTGCTGGCATAAGCACTTAATCCCAAAAAACAAGGAGACAGAGGCAAATGAATCTCTGTGAGTTTTAGGATAATCTTGTCCGTACAGCACACTTCAGGCCACCAGAGCTACATAGTGAAACTGTGTATTAAATTATTTTAAAAAGTTAAATACTTTATTTACAGTATTTATTCTAAAGTTATTCTGATAATGACAAGAGTAACATTTGGATAAACAACATGGACACTTATTAGATTCAGATTTTTCTGTACCAGTATTAATTCACCTACTTCACATTTCTTCTTTGGGTTGATTCGTAATAATCACTTATTTTTCTATTACATAGATGGAAATGTATTTACCATTCTTCCATAAATAATAAAACAGATTTAATTAACTAGCCTGCTCTTAGAAACAATACATATTTTTACTGTTTGTAGTCTTGGCATTACTCTATTACTGGAAGCTTAGTTTAAAATTAGTTTAAAATTATATATTTTTTAATCTCAGAGGATATTTGAATCTTTTGAAGTATTTTGCAGTCAAGTACCACATAAACATTGACATTCTTAAATTTTTGTTGTGGTTTTAGAAAGCAACATTGTGGATATAAAATGTTCTCTAAAATACTAGAGAACTGTCCTGAGTACCTGGATCTGAAGCTGTGGTTGGTGGGAGAGGGGTCTGTATCCATCTATTAATGCAGCTAATCTCAAGGGTGGTCTCTTTACTTAGTTTTTTTTTTTTTTTTTTTTTTTTTTTGCCACAGTCTTGTGGTTTATTTTTGCAATGCCTCTCTGCAGAGTCATGTACTTGGGCTTCCTGAAAGCTGTAGACAATGTGTATTGAAATAAAATCCATAAGCAATGGCCCAAAGTTCTTGTGACTTTATTTGCAACCTTAGCTAATCAAACTTATGACTGTAGCTTCTGTATTCTTAGCTAGTTCCGAGTTCTGAGGTCTACTCCTGATATAAACATTTATGACAGGAGACAGCATCACTTTCTGAAGCATGGTTATAGGACAGGGCATGCAACATGTGCCATGGTTCAGGATCTGGGTTAAGAGGAAATAGAGATTTAATCTTTCCTGTTAGAGGTTACCTTATAATTAAGTAGGGTGGGAGAGGAACAGAGGGGGAAAAGACGGGCAGTATCAGGTATAGGAAGAGAGAGAGGAGAGAAGCCCAGAGGACCAGGAGAATGAATAGAAATATGCAGCAGTGTAGTGTTGTGTGTGTGTGTGTGTGTGTGTGTATATGTGTGTGTATGTGTGTGTGTGTATGTGTGTGTGTGTGTGTGTGTGTGTGTGTGTGCGCGTGCGCGGCATGTTGGGAGAGGGGCAAACCACCGGAAAGTCTCAGACACCAGGGATGTGAGAGGCTCCCAGGACCCAATGGGGATGACATTAGCTGAAATCCCCAACAGTGGGGAGATGGAACCTGAAGAGACCACCTCCAGTCACAGATGTGATCCCAGTTGAGAGATGGGGCCACTCACCCATCTCAAAAATTTTGACCCAGAATGGTCTAAAGGAAATGCAAGGACAAAAAAATGGAACAGAGACTGAAGAAAAGGCCATTCAGATACTGTCCCACCCTGGGATCAACCCCAATGTGCAGACACAAAACCCTGACACTACTGCTGATGCCAAGATGTGCTTGTAGACAGGAGCCTGGAATGGCTGTCCTCTGAGAGGCTCTACCAACACCTGACTGGGGCAGATGCAGATACTTACAATCAACTATTGGACTGAGCTCAGGGACCCTTATAGAAGAGCTGGGGGGAGGACTGAAGGAGCTGAAGGGGATTGCAATCCCATAGGAAGAACAACAGTATTAACTAACCAAAGCCCTCAGAGCTCCCAGGGATTGTACATGGGCTGATCCTTGGCCCCCTGCAGCACATGTAGCAGAGGACTGCCATTAGCCTCCTGTGGAGGCTTGATGCCCCAGAGAAGGGTGATGCTAGGGGGATTAGGTGGGTGGGTGGGGGAGCACCCTCTTAGGGCAAATAAAGGGGAGATGCCATAGGGGGCTTGTACAGGGGGGGGACTATAAAGGGGGATAATGGTTGAAATGTAAATAAATAAAATAATGAAAAAAATAAGTAACATTGTATAGATTGAACAGGTTTTATTTATTGTATTTATGTATTAGGATTTTGTAAGAATATGTATGTGTATATATGTGTATATATGTGTGTGTGTGTGAACAATTAAGGAAAATGAGGTCATAAGTTTCAAAGAGATCGAGGAGAAGTATATGGGACAGCTTTGAGAAAAAAAAGGGAAGGAGTGACTTAATTATATTATCCCAAAATAATATTTTAAAATATTATTATTATTAAGAATATTTTCATTAATGTTAAGGAGTGACATTATCTCAACTTTGGTCACAGCATTTTTTTTTTTAATTTTGATGTACTTACCTATTTTTGATGAAACATCATCATTAGACAGTGAATTATTAAGTAATAGAAAGTAAATTATTTCCATCATTCAGAAAAAAATTCCATGTTTTTATGTGTAATTAAGTGATATAAATTCACAAAGTATAACATCAATAAGTGTGAGATACCTCAAAATTTCAGTATATTTTTGACAATGTGCTTTCTTTGAAGTATATCATTTTAGTGTTATTTTGTATTTGGTGAAACCTGTTAGGGGACTAGAAAATTAACTTCATAGAATAAACACTGTGATATGTGCATTATATATTTATTAGTAGTAAGGATGGAGACTTCCATATTCAATGTATACTTCTTGTTCTATGTTTGAGAAAAAGCACTCGATACAAAAATATCTTAATAACACATTTTGATACAATATCAGAGTACTTTATTTTCTGCCAAGCAAGTTATTACTAATATTTAATTCTTGTCCATATAATTTTCATACTTAGTCTTAGTGGGATACCCACTCCAGAGAAGATAAATAATAAAATTGTAATGAAAATATTTGCTCTCAGGAATTATACTACAGTAAATTATCATTAGTAATTTTTCTTCAGAGTCCATTTTATTTTCATTGTCATCTGTTAAAATTTCTAAACTGTTCCTATTTTTTTCTCAGCCTTAGAAAAATCTCACCAGGTAAATACATTTTAATAAACACAATTAACACTTTGTCTAAGTGTTGCTGGTTAGCCTTACTGTTATTTGTGTAAATGTTTAGTCATGCATATGTATTAAACACAAGTCTTGGTCACAAGAAAAAGAGTAAAATAGAAAAATTTTCCACCAGCACTTTATCTTATCTTTCTGGAGTCTTATGATGGTTTCAAAAATTTTGAACTCAAAATATACTGTTTGCAGTTACTTTTTTTAAAATGTAGTATAGAAAAGAGTATATTCAGGGCTTGTGGAAAGGAGTTGAGAGGGTAGTAGGGACAGAGAAAGGTACAGAAAAAAACAAGAGTAGAGGATTAGAATAGGCCATGAGCACATGGGTGGGGGAGGGGGAGAAAGGGGTAAGGTTCAAGAGGACAGAGCCAGAGCAAGAAGGCAAGAGTTACATTTTTTTTCAAGGTTTTTTTACTCTATAAATTATCTTTAGGGAAAGACGGGGGTTGTGTTATATGGAATACAGTCCTAGTGATAAGTGATGATAATTGATTAACTATCCTGTACTTGGTTACCATAATGATGTAAGAAAATTTTGAAAATCATGTCGGTACTTTAATACTTTTTTAGCAGACTTTACAATAGTTCTAAACACATAATTTAATAATTACATTTAAATTAAGCTTTGAGTATTAGAATTTTAATACAGTACCAGAAACAAACGTATTCTGTGACATTCAACCTGCTCTGTAGTTAGATGCGTGAACTCCACTAGCAGTTTCAAGTGTGTAACTGCCTAAATCAAAGTTAATGCACCATCCTCACTAGTAGAAGACCTGGGCAGATGTCAGTTGCAGCAGTGGCTTTGTTTCTTGCAGAAGAGCAGTGACCACAATAACCTCAGCATTTCCCATTCCTTTCTCCCCTCCATTACCTGAAATTTCTATCTTCTCCTCCTTCCTCTGACACTAATGACCATGATGAGCATGGTCATGAGGCCGATAGATGATTTTGGGTTTTCTCCTTGCAGGATTACATTTCAAAAATTCCTATGCATGTGATCATTTTGCCAAACTGATGTTGGTTTGTCTCCTGATAGATTTCCATTGACTCATATCCAGCTTTTCAGTGGGGGTGGGTTAGCTTGGAAGTGTTCGTTAAGAGATAAATAAGAGATAAATAAGAGATAAATAAGAGATAAATAAGAGAAGTACCAGCTGTAGAAAAAAAAAAAAAAGAAAAAAAAAAAAAAAACAGGGGATAACTGTTCTCCAATAATGAGAAATTGAGGCAAGATTTACTTAATTTGTTAATAAAGCTTCCAAATATATTTAATCACAATTATTATAATTGAAAATGTAAAACAGTCAGAGGTGAAGCTACACAGGCTTTTAAACACAATGTTCCAAATTCACATTTTCAGCCTTCTTCCTGAAGCCAAGGATTCAGGTTTTGCAGCCAGTTCTACCTCATATCTTTTCACAGTAGAATCACAGCCTAAGTTAAAGTCAGGTTCATGAAACAGCTTTCAAAATTCATGGGTTTGTGTGTTTGTAATGGGGGACAGGGTCTTTCTTGAAGGAATGAGTTCAAGGTAGAGTCCCACTTTGATTTATATGTGCTACCACCTGCATAATCAGTGTGCGCCCTTCCTGGAGTCAGTTGCATCAGCTTACAAACTTGGTCTAGCATTTGCATCTTAACACAAAGTAGACCGAGACCAACCTCACCTTTTGCAATCAGTTTCTAGTTTCATGCATTGCTTTTATGTCTTTAATGGTCTACCTGTCTTTAGGTACTACATAGATCCATCTTTTATTCCACTATCCTTGTCTTTGTTACTCCTGTTCACACTATCATAATAAGTAATTTTATTTAAAGGAGCAAAATATGATTTGGGGTAAGTTAGGAACATGCTTGCTGCATTCATACTGCAAATAAACACTGAATCAACACCCAAGTCCTAGGCACTCCAAAATAAGTCAGCTGAACAACTAAAACTTAAAATAATTACATACCACCCCTGTTTATTTCATATGCCTTGTGGCTTGTAATTTGTAAAGAATATCAAGTAGTTGCTGTAAGAGAAAGGGGTGACAAACAATAGACTGGATATGGACCCTTAGTCTAGAAAAATTTAGATTAATTAAATCAGTTATGGTACTCTGAAAAAATGAATAAACACTGATTAGGACAACAGCAAAACTTTAATCCTATCAATTTAATGGTCCTATATGTATACACTTGTGACTAGAAACATATAACTTGATATTTTGTCAAGTAGTAAGAAAAAATTATATTAACAAAAAATGGCCACCCTACTAAAAGCAATCTACAAACNCAACACAATCTCCATCAAAATCCCAACACAATTCTTGAAAGACATGGAAAGAGCAATTTTCAAAGCCATCTGGAAAAAACAAACAAAAAAACCCAGTATAGTGAAACAATTCTTAACAATAAAAGAACTTCTGAGGGAAATCACCATCCCTCACCTCAGGTTTTACTGCAGAGCCATAGGGATAAAAACAGGATGGTATCAGTACAAAGACGGACAGGCTGATCAATGGAATAGAATCAAAGACCCAGAAATAAAACCACACATTTACTGATACTTGATCTTTGACAAAGAAGCCAATAATATACAATGGAAAAATGAAAGAATCTTCAGTAAATGGTGCTAGTCTAACTGGCAGTCTGCATGTAGAAAAAAGGAAAATACATACATATTTGTCACCTTGCACAAAGCTAAAGTCCAAGTGGATCAAGGATCTCAACATAAAATCAGATGCACTAAATCTAATAGAAGAGAAAGTGGTAAAGAATCTCGAAATTATTGGCATTGCAGGAAATTTTCTAAACAGAACTCCATTGGTTCAGGCTCAAAGATCAAGAATTGATAAATGGAACCTCATGAAACTGGAAAGCTCCTGTAAGGCAAAGGACATAGTCAACAGGACAAATCAGTGACCTACAGATTGGGAAAATATCTTCACTAACCCCACATCTGATAGATGGCTAACATCCAAAATATATAAAGAACTCAAGAAGCTAGCCACCAAAAAGGAGCCTAGCATGGCTGCTCTCTCAGAGGCCCAATAAGCAGCTGAAAGAGTCAGATGCAGATGCTTACATTCAACCAATGGACAGAGGCAGGGGACCCCTGGGGTTGAATTAGGGGAAAGCTGGAAGAAGCTGGGGAGTAAAGCGATCCCATAGGAAGATCAGCAGTCTCAACTAACCTGGACCCCCAAGAACTCTCAGACACTGAGCCACCAACATACATCAGCTGGTCTTAGGCCCCCAACACATATACAGCAGAGGAGTGCTTGGTCTGGCCTCAGTGAGAGAAGATGCACCTAACTCTCAAGAGACTAGAGGCCCGAGGGAGTGGGGAGGCCTGGTGGGTGGGGGTGGGGGTGGGGGTGGGGGTCGGGACATGCTCTTGCAGACAGGAGCTGGGTAGAAGGAGGTGTGGGTGGGATGTAGAACAGTTAGAGGGCAAACCAGGAGGGGGGAATAAAGAATGGACTCTACAGAAGTATTAAGGAATAGAATTTTTTTTAAAAAGATTCATACAATGCAGAGGTGAGAAAGAAACACATCTGATTGACCTTCAGCCAAAAATGCCAAAGTTGCGTGGTAGTGAATAGCTTTATTAAATAGTATTGGAAAAACACACGCAGAAGAATAAAATTAGGTTCATATGTCATATCATATACAGAGAACCTGTAACTAAAGTTGATTAAAAATACAAAAATTAGTCTTGACCCTTTTTTTGTAGGAAAAAAAATGAGCATACTGTTTTTACATACAATTGGCAAGTACATTTTCAGAATACTTGGCTGTCACCTTGAAAAGGATCTCATATCATAAGCATTCTAAGAAAAAAGAAACAAACAAACAAACAAAAACAAACAAACAAACAAGCAAACAAACAAATGAGTGCACAGAACACTACAAATCCGGTGTGGTATGCTGGAAATAGAAAGAGTGCTGAAGTGATAGAAGATAAAAGGAAGATTAAGTTAGCTACATTGCTCACTATACTATCACCTACTTTTTAAAATCTACTGCTCAGAAGACAATTAAAAACTAATATAATGTAGAATAGATGCAGAAACTTTTAATTGGAGGAGAAAGTTATCATATAACAGAATAAGCAGGTTGCAAAGACCTTGTCAGGCAACAGTATGAATGATGCAATTTAAAACACATTTTAATTAGAAAGGGAAGTTAGAAAATGCACATGAAAATTTCAGAACAGAATTTAAAAGCCTGAATTTACATACAGTTTGCTCCTTTTAGCATAATTTTATGTAGTCAATGGGCATGCCATTCAAATATCACATAGTTGTAATATTAACTTAATTAACCCTAGCTGATAAACCCAAATTGTGTATGTCTCACTAAGTTAGATATTAAAATTTTCTCTGAAACAATCCCTGTATTACCTTGTATTAACATCATGTATTTAACTTTTGTTCATTGTTTTGTTCTACAATGGTTTTCACATCAAGAGAATATAATTATTTTAAACAAATTCTTGTTGTAAGACAGCAATAAATACTTTTGGTTTTGAAAACAAGATAGAATTTATTAAAATAAAGTGAATTACCTATTCTGGCTCAAGTAGTCACCTATCCAGTCTGCCATGAGGCTCTGTTTGGTGTCCTCACCTAAAATACATGTGCAGCTATGCAAGAAGTCAGTGTTAAAGAGTGAGCTCAGGATTTTACAAGACCTGATATCACATGTTTAATTACTTTACAAGACAGATGTATGCATTTTTTGTTCTTTCAGGAATATTTTTATTTATTTATTTATTTATTTAATAACAGAAGGTAATTTCATAGCAATCATTTAATGCAAATATTACTTTCAAGCTAAAAATGGGTAATTATTTCTTTAAATGAAAAGTTTTTAAAATTCACTGTTACAGTTATTACACCATAACCTATAGTTACATCAAAGATAGATAGGGCCCTAGGAAATTAATTTATATTTTAGATACAAAATTATTAGTATGTTTATGCAAACAGTGTTATTGCATAAATGTCATTTATTTTGATCAAAATCCTAGAGTTATGAATTATAAAGATCCAGTAAATGCGTGTGAACCTGTTATATCAGGGCAATTTTAAAAGCATTTTCAAGTTTTGCTCACTTATTAGGCATTATTTACACAAAATAAAATCAGTGATGGAGAAAATAAAATTCTAAATATAGATTTATTTTACAGGTAACATTATGTCAGGAATGTATTCAATCTATTTTTGCTAAGCAAGATGACATTAAAAATATGAAAGTAAACATTTTAAATGTGTCTCTGGTCTGTAAACCATGGAATTCTCTTACTGAAATGATAGCTAGAATATCTAAATTTGTTTAAGGTTTTTATTTAGGATGGAATTTGACAGACATGCATATATCACAGAAATATATCACATATATTTGATATGGTATTTAATATGTTTATCTATACATATGCTCATTTAAGCCGATTAAAGAAACCACATCCAAGTTTTATGTAATCAAGTTTTATATTTTAGAAGGGGAGCTATTCTCATATTTTCTAGATTAAGTGTCTGACTATACCTTGCTCCAAGTACAGAAACATAGCGATTGAGTCAGCTTGTTCATATTATTTTTCCTTGGGGTTGTTTTTTCAAATTATTTTTCATGTTAAATATATTTACCTTTTACTTTCCAAAACCTGTACTAATAACAAAATAGTTTTCATTAAAATCCCCCAAAACATAATGATACTGTAAATAAAAGAAATATTATATAATTATGCTCTTTGTTTTTATTAATATCCAGCCCATTCTGTGATAGCCTAGTAGCCATGGCAAGGGATTTCAAGATGGGCATTGGTATTGCAATTTGGGGGATAAATATCACTTTTCTATGCAAGTCTACACTAGGTCCTTTGTGTACATATAATAGTTAATTGTTTATTGTTTTTAAGAGATTACTGGGTATGTGAACAAGTGGGTCTCTGTTTCTTGTGCTATCTCTTGGAAGACCTCTGTGGGTTTTTTTTTGTTTGTTTCTTTTGTTTTGTTTTTTTTTTTTTGTTTTTGTCCAATTCAAATGTGTTGTTTCATTCATTTTATTTTGTCATTTTATTATATTATTATCCCTTAGATGTCTGTTTGTGTTCTAATGAGAGAAATAAAAGCAGTTGATATGGATAGGAGGGGAGGTGGGGAGGAACTGGGAGGAGTAGAGGGAGGAAAAACTGTAATCAGGATATATTGTACCAGAAAAAAAAATCTATTTTTATTCTTTAACATGTTTCAATCTCCAAGACTGATTTTTCTTAGAATAAAGCTAGGAACAAGCAGGTATTTCCTGTACCAACTGACATCAGATCTGATCCTTTCCAAGTGAAGGGAAATCAAATTTTAGATGCAGCAACACAAAACAAGCAATCATTTAACCAGAAAATATTGTTTAAATTCTAATTGTCCTGTTACTATAAAAGGGCAAACACACAAAAACAAAACAAAACTACAAAAAAGTAAACAACAACAAAAAACCCATCCCTTTTTTCTTGTAGTTTTCATTGCAAGAAGCAAATACAAGTTCTCAATTCCTAACTGAAAATTTATTCCTGATAATGCAAACGCTGATCAGGTTGTTAAGTGAGAGAGGTGCGGTCTATTGAGCCTGACAACTTGAGTTCCATCCGTAGGACCCATGTGACTGAAGTGAACCCACTCTCTCAAGATTTTCTCTGATCTCTACATGCACGCCATAGCATGACCTCAGCAAATAAGTGATTAAATAAATTTATAGAATTAAAGCTTAAAAAAACAAAAGTGATAATTAAAGACGTTTTAAATGAGAATTAAATCAACTTCTGACCATTTTAATGAATATATCTTTTGGACAAGACTACATTTTTAGGGAAATACCGACAGACCTATGTTGTAATAATCTCAATCAGGGGTTTCTGCCCCATCTTTGGTGCTTCAGTTCCTAGATAAAAGGCACAAGATCATTATTATTATAATAAGCCTTAATCAGCAGTAGAAATCTACTGGGCAGATACTTATCCTCTAAGCTATTTGTAGCTACTTCCCTATCACAGCTCCAAAATATGACTTGCCTTGTTCTGCCTGGGCCACTCTTACTCTGACTGGCCAGCCCTCAAGCCTGCTTTCGTGACCCCTTACCCCATGGATTCTCCACCTTCTCCCTCTTCCCCTCTCATGGTCTTATCTATGACCCAAGCCTAGGAACAGAACCTCCACTTACCTCTCTTATGTCCAGCTAAAATCTGTAGGCATCTGTATTCAACCAATGGCTTAAAATTAAGAAGCAAGGTTACATAGCACCACTTGGTGCTCATGAGGTTTTTCTCATCCTGGGGGGGGGGGGCAGCCCAACCTTGGGGACCAGTATAGACCCTCATTTTACAATACACAGGAAAAGACCAAACCTCAAGAGATTTATGACTGGGAATTGTGTACCTTCCTATAGAGGAATGTCATTTTCTTTGATGGAGGGAGAAGACAAATGTGGGTATAAGAGAAGATGGACATGAAAGGAACCGAAAGCTTGTCACTCCCCTGGCTCCTTTGAATGTTTTGCTTTTATCTGACATCTGCCTTAAGCAGAAGTAGTATGTCAATAATTACTGTATTTCATATCCAACTGATAAATCTTTCATAAGTTTTAGACTTACATCCACTTTGTTCATATTATGTACAGATATTGATGCTGAGTTAGACTTTCACACTGGTTCTGACCTAGTAACCATCAGTTATTGGGAATTGAAACCTTTATTTGCTTAGGGAGATAAAACTTGCAATATTTCCTGATATCTATGTTTTACCCAAGATGGAATTTCTAATCATGAAGGTCATGTTTGGGCTCTAGTTTTGAAATATATACAGAATAGGCTCACTGTCCTCCCATCCTATTGCTATCATCAGTTTTCAAGCCACTCATTTATTTGATTACATGATAATTTCTATTGAATTGTTTCATTCCTATATTGGTAAATTTCAAAATGGGAGTCTTGGTAATCATTTTACAAAGTATATTCTTTCTGTTAGCAGAGTCATCAACCCTGGAAATATCTGAAGAAGCAGTGAAAATTTAAACCAGAAGGATAGAACAGAAAGGTAACCTAATCTGGAGCTCAAGTCTGGGAGAAAATAAGTCTATATGGAGTCTACAACAGTATCATACAGGTCCTTTGTGGCATTTTCTCCAACATGGCAGCCTGCCCAAGTTCATTTCTCCCAGAATCCTGTCTCCCAATACCAAAAAAGAGACATTGTATTCCTACAAGCCAGCACTCTACTCCACACTCATGTGAATCCTCTCCCTGGGACATGCCAGCTGGCTGGTGTGCTTCTCGAAGAAGTAATTTGCCAGAGTATATGCACCTGGACACAGAGCTCTTTGATAGTACCAGCTGGCCACTATTATTCTACTACCACAATAGAAATGGCAGATGTAGGTGAAAAGATGTCATGTTAGATGATTGCCTTAAATATATCAGAATTACTAACCTCAAATGAACTTCTGTGAGAAAATTTTTATTTGAAAAAAAATGATGCACGGGTGCACACCTGTCAGAATGACTAAAATAAAAATAGCAATACCAAATGCGGTGGAGAACTGGCTTTATTCGTGTATTTACAGTGCAGATGAAAAATGGTCCAGCCACTCTGGTAACAGTTTGTCAGATTCTTCACAACTAACCATATGGCCAAGCAACTGCTCTCTTGGGTCTTTACCCAGAGAAATGAAAACTCATGTTCACACATATATTTGTACATGAATGCTCATAGCAGCTGTATATTTAGAACCCAAATTGGAAACCATACAAGTGCATAGTTACACACAGGTATGCTTCTATGAGCAAATGCAAATAAGCCGAGGATTTCCAGTCTAACCCACTTTTCAATAAAAATAAATGGGATCCAGGAGTGGAGTCTGACACCTATCATTCTATTACTTAGGTGTCTGAAACAGGATAATTGTTTTGAGTTTGATGCCTGACTAGAACACAGTGAGTTCCTGGGTATATCAGGGATACAGAATAAAACCTTTCCCTCCTGAAAATGAACCTGAATGGACTATTGAAACGTGTACTATCTTCTATGTCTCTCAGAAAAATGATGTGAAAATAAAAGCCAGCCTGAAAATTTGATGTGATATCTGATTCTTTCATACAACTCTTTAAAAAAAATAAAACTACATGTGTGAGCATACATCTGCGTGCAAGTTTATATACCACATGCAGGTATGCTTACATGGAGGAAGCAGGTATTTGATTGCCTGTAATTGGAGTTACATATGGTTTTAAATACTATATGCATGCTGCATACAGAATCCAGGTTTTATCAGTGAGTAGGAAGTGCTCTGAACCACTGAACCTTTGATTTTGCCCCTACTTAAAATTATTATTGTGACATAATTCTATAGAAAGCAGATGGCTGAATCCAGGAGTTATGAGAATCATGGGTACAAGACTGTTAAGTGAGTCAGTCAGGAGAGCCCACTGAGAGCCCTTCTGTGCTGACAGGCTTTTCTGTATCTTGACTGTAGCTGTGAGTACACACACCTACACATATGACTATACTACACAGTGCTAGACACATATATACATTCATACAAGTACAACTATGCCAGAAAATATGAATCAATAAGGTCAGTGATTTTACATAGGATGTTATTCAACTGTGATATCATGCTATTGTTTTGGATTCTGTTAATTGCAGGTGTATTTATTGAGAGATGACAAAACAAAATCTCACACAATTATTTTTTCAAATTAACCTAACAGTAATACAATATACAAAGTCAATTTCAAAAGGACATCAAGTTAAATATGTTTTTGTTTTGTTTGTTTTGTAAAATATCCTTAAAAATGGTTTCTCTTTTATGTCAGAGTAAATTATAAACACTTGACATCAAGTAACAGCCGCAGTAACCCAGTCTTATCTTCTTACTTGTTTACAAGAATCTAAAACATGAAGCTCTTTGCTCTTGCTCAAACGTGCTATAAGACTATTTTCTCTGACTGAAATTTTCTTCACTTATCTGTCCATGTAACTTTCCCCCTTTGAATTGAAATGATTTTATCTTTTGAACACCTACTGAACCTGGTCCACAGGTCAGTCAAGAGGGTATGCAAGAGAGATGGTGGGGATGTAGGGGCAAGAGATTCGAAGAATGGAGACAACACAGGCTATCTGCTGAAGAATCAAGTCTCAAGGATTCTCAATTCTTGTTATTGAAAAGCAACTATGGGTATATATGCACTTGCTGGGGAGTACAGCTGAAGACACTTAACCACAGGTCCAGGATGTATAGGAGAAAAACAAGATGTTATCAAAGTGTGTTCAGCTGTGGTGGGCTTCTTGCACAAACATCATGCTTTTAAAACAAGTCTCTCATCAAGGTGGAAAAGTACCACCTGTAAGTGAATAGCCCAAGATGGCTGCAGAGATGATAACCGCTTTCTGCTAAGAGTCAGCTCACAACACCTATGTAAACCTTTCCCTATAAAAGCTAGAGTTGAGGGATCCTCAACTGAGAAAATTTCTCCTATAAGATCTAATTGTAGGCGTACCTGTAGGGAATTTTCTTAATTTGTGGTTGGTGTGTGAGGCCCCAGGCTTTGCCTGGACAGGAGGTCCTGGGTTTTGTATGAAACCTAGCTGAGCAAGCCATGAGGAGAAATGTCAGTAAGGAGCATTCCTTCATGGCCTCCCCTTCAGCTCCTGCCCCCAGACTCCTGACCTTCTAATTCCTGGTCCTCACTGCTTTTGATAAGGAACTGTTATATAGAACTCTAAGTAAAATAAATCCTTTTATTCCTACATTGTTTTCAGTCATGATGTTTTACCACAGCAATAGTAACACTAAGACATCTTGTTTCATTACATATTGTAAAGTACCTGTCTGCAAAGATGAAAAGATTCTGCTCCAAAAATTAAAAGAAAACTTGATAAGCATTTAACAAATGTCATATGTTTATGATAAATTAAAATGATACATTCAACAATAATTTTAAAATATATAAATATGTATGATGAGGTAGGCCAAAGAAGTTACATAATCCTCAACTGCTAGAGAAGAGCTGTAAAAGTGGTTGTGACTGCCTGTGGATACATTCTCATCACTGTGGTCTGTCTTTTCCTTTCATCAGTCTTTGATAAAGCCTATGATTTTATTGTTAATAAAGGTACACTTAATGAACACTGTCTTTAAATGTCTATTGATTCTATTTGTCTAAAGCTTAAGAAATAGTTTGATCAACTCAAGTTATAGTTTTAATTTACTATTTTTCAAAAATATTTAAACTTTTAGACTTTTCATATGACCAACTATGTCTAAAGTCATTGTTTTATTTGATTTGATGTTAAAAACACATCTTATAGATTGAAAAGTGCTTTTTTATAGTAATTTCACTTGTCACCTCTTTAAACAACCAATAGGATATAGGCATAAGTCTAGCATATAGTTTTTATTGTATGTGTGTATGCTTATATGTGTGTTCATGTTTGTATGTGTGTAGGTATGCCTGTGTGTACATGTATATGGATCTGTGGAGGACAGATGTTGACACTGACACTGGGAGTCTCTTGGAGGTTGAAGTGGAAACTTTTAATTGAACAGAGTTTAGGTGGCAAACTTGTTCCAGGGTTATTCTCTCTATTTGCATTTGTGTGGCAACTCGTTCATCCACTGAGCCATTTCCACAGTCTTTAGACTACCTTTGTGTACCAATCATCAGTTGATCCTTTGGTGAGTGGCATGCTGCTTTGCTTACTCTCTTCCTTTGTTATGCATGATACATCTAATTGTAGTGAACTATAACGCTTATGGTACTTGTGACTCCCCTCAATCTTCCCTACATTAAGGAAGGAAAACATATATGCAATTCAGGACAACACACTTGAAAAAAATAAACCACCAGGATCTAGGATGTGTAAGACGGGCACAGTCCTTACAATTATAGAAGATGTGCATTGATCAGGAACATGTAGGGAAACAGGGTAGCTCTTGGATTCTCACCACTCCCGTTATTTTGAATGTGTGGCCCTTAGATAATTTTACCACAGAGAGATTTAAAAGGCAGTTAGAACATTACATCTTACCTTTTTACTTTTCTTATTTTCTGTTTTGGAGACAAATATTAAAGACTAGGGCAATCAACAGAAGGTACATGGATATGGAAAACCAGACATGATTGTGCTTTCCAAGAGAAAATGTTAGGCTCAAAAAAGATCTGATGACGTCAGCATTAGTCTTTTTTTAAAAAATTATTTTATTAGTTATTTTCTTCATTTGCATTCCAGTGCTATCCCAAATGAATGTCCCCTATACCCTCCCCCCACACTGCTCTCCTACCCACTGACTCCCACTTCTTGGCCCTGGCGTTCCCTGTATGGGGCATATAAAGTTTGCAAGACTAAGGGGCCTCTCTTCCCAAGGATGGCTGACTAGGCCATCTTCTGCTACATATACAGCTAGAGACACGAGCTCTGGGGGTACTGACTAGTTCATATTTTTGTTCCACCTATAGGGTTGCAGACCCCTTCAGTTCCTTGGGTAATTTCTCTAGCTCCTCCATTGGGGTCTCTGTGTTCTATCCTATAGATGACTGTGGGCATCCATTTCTATATTTGCCAGGCACTGCCATAGCCTCACAAGAGATAACTATATCAGTGGAGGACATCAGTCTTATAACTCAGTTTTGTTGCTATTGTAGAAATATCCTCCTGATATCTAGGTAGAAAAATGAAGAGAAAACAAACAAAGCCTTGAAATCTCCAGAAAGGGGAAAACTGGTCATCCATGAGTTCCCACATTGTTCAATGTGAATATCCAGTACAGTCCTCTGCAAGTAACAGAAAACTAACAAACAGTACTTTATGAAAAACATTTCAAATAAGAAGGACTAATAACCAGTAAAAAAGGCAACTTATAAAATTAAAGACATATTTACAGAACATGTCCAATAACAGGTTAATATTTAGAAATGTGAGTTTTATAAAGATTTCACATTTTAAAAAATGCAATATATGATATGTGTACATACCAAACATGGGGATCAACTTGAATAAACATTTCTCCAAAGAAGATAAAAAGCAAGGAAGATATATGAGCACGCTCATTAATACTGATCAGAGACATACAAATCAAAATTATAAAGATTTATTATGCCATACCTGGTAGAGTGTCTGTGATTAAAAGAGTAAATAATAGAAAATAAGAAAATGGAGAAAATAGAAAAATTGAAACTCATGTACACTGCTGCTCGAAATGACATTCCTGTTTAGAGAACAAGAGGGCTGCTTCTCGGACTAATAAAAATAGAATCACCATGTGATGCAGCCATCTGAATGCTAAGTTTATGTATTTTAAATGGAAACAGGATAAGGTGATGTATATAATTATGACTTTACAGATTAATTTACAATAATCAAGAAATACAAACAACCTTAGCGCCCATCAACTGAACTATAAGTGAAGAAAATGTGATGTGGTCATACTGAGCCTTAAAGTGAAGAAAATCCTGCTACATCGTGTCATAGCCTCTTAAAGAAGCAATGATAAATGAATTGATCAGCCATAAATAGACAAATAGTGTATCTTTCTGCTCACGTGTGATATGTAAATCATTTAATAAGTATACATACTGGTCTTTGTATGATGGTGCTTACACTAATGCACATAAAATTGGTAAAGATATTCAATATTATATTATGTAATTTTAGCACAATACAAAGAATATTAGCAGTTCAATTCTTCCTTATTTATTCTTTTAAAAATTTATTGACCTATATAGATTATTTTTACACTGTTACATGAAATTTTTAAAAAGCATGTTTTTAAGTAAGCTTCTCTTACTCTTGGTTCCTTATCTTCTTCCCCCTCTCCCCATCCTCTTCCCCACTTCTCTCTCCACCTGCTCATAGCTCCGCTCCCCTCCCTTCCCCTCCCTTCTCTCTCTGTGCTTTTGTGTTCCTACTAACCCCTCAACTTCCCTTAAGGTACTCTAAATAAACTGTATTCTATACTAAAAAAAATTCAAATATTAGGCTTTTTTCTACAGAACCATGCAGATTTTATAAAGTAATATTAATTGGTATTTTCAAATTCTCTTAGAAAAGGTGTAGGTCTACCTTATTATTAATTTGTATCATTTTAGATATACTTTGACAGTATTTCAAAGTTTTCAATAAAAAGGTAAATTAAATTATTTAAAGTGCTGTTTATTTGTGCAAAGATGTTATCTATTTAATGTTTTTAATTCTTGATAAACACCATTTCTTAAATATGGAAATAAAATTTCCATGGTTATTCCTATTGCCATGATGACAGTATTACAGTTGTGTGTCAGGTATTGATTTTCAACACATTTGAGTTTACCTGAATGTAGAAGCACCAGAGTGGCATTGCACTGACCACCCATGGCTTTCTTGTATTTGCCTTTGACTTAAGGAGTCAGAAACTATTGTCATATTGGGACAGAATGACCACATGCTTTGAAGTTCTCAGAACTCATAAAAGCTGATCAAAACATTGGATTCTTGCTGTATTCCTGCACTGCCTTAATTTCACATTTTTGACCCTCATTCTTTTGTTGTATGGATGTAAAAGTAGCCAGTGCCAGGGTTCAAATTCTTTGTCTGTTTAAGAACACTCCAGATTATGTCTCAGTCCCCATCCACATGGTGGTTAAATATTCAGTCATTTATCCTTCATGTTTCAACAGATCACAGGGGCTCTTCTCCATTTGTGCAAGTCAATAGACAATTCAAAATATCTGTGTTTGTGTATGAAAAGTGGGTCTGTGAAAATCAGTTCACCCACACGTTTTTTTAATCCTCTATTCTTCCACACTCCTTTGGCATACACATGAGTCTTATTCTGATTGTTTTAGATCTAAAGAAAGGTAGTGATCATTCCTGTACATCTATTTGAAATACTCTTAAATTTAATGTATTTTGTATATAGCAAGGCATATTTTTTAAAGTTTGAACACATTGAAACACCTAAAGGGAATAGTAGGATTGTGCTAAGACTTTAGTAATGCTTTTTCCAGGATCCTCAACACATTATGGTGATTTAATAAATAATTTTGTTGTGTATCTTTGTGTCCTATGTTTCTTTAAAAATATTTACAAAATTATATAAAATTACTATGATCTTAGGAATGGGAAAACTGCAGCTCAAAATTGTTGCACAAATAATTGTCAGATCTAGAGTTCTTTCATCAAAACAGAGGAAATCAAAGGCTAGAAAGCTTACTCCTTCTATTAATTAGTATTTCCATTTTATAACTGTATTCTTCTAGTTTTTAAAATAATAAAAAAGAATATGAATTATGAGTCAGTCCACATTGATTGTTTAATATGAAATATTCCTAATTCTACCATTAATGCTGAGGCTTATGTATATTTGGTATAGAGTTACATCTCTGTATTGTCAGCAATAGCTTTCTTTAAATTTGATATTTTGGCTGAAAATTATCAACAAAAATATTATGATATTCTTGTAGTTACTTGTAAAATGTAATGGGTTTATGATATGCTATTGATGAAACTACCTTTGAGGGATTATGTTAATTATTAATATAAAACAAACTCTCAAGCAGAGAAATGAAGAACACTGAAAACTTGCTGAGGACAAAATCTAGTCAGTAAACCTCAATGAATGTGGTTCAAGGTAAAGATCATGATAACATAGATTTACTATGATAACATAGATTTACTATGATAATGTATTGGGCAATAATGTTAAAATAAATGTGGTGGTTTGGATGAAAATAATCCCTTTAGGCTCATTTGCTTGAATAGAAGGCCCCCAGTTGATGGAAATATTTTGGAAGGATTAGGAGGTATGACCATGTTAAGGAGGCATGCCACTGGGGATGGGATTTCAGGTTTCCAAATCCCATGTCAGTCCCAATGAATCTCTGCCTCCTACTTGGGGTAAGGGTATCATCTCTCAGGTACTGCCCCAGAGCCTGCCTGCTCCCATGCTCCCTGCCTTGGTGGTCATGGCCCTTCACCCTTTAGAATGTTAACTTATTAAAGAAATGCTTTCTTTAATAAGTTGCTTTAGCCATGTTTTGTCTCCATAATCCATAATTAACTGCAGCTGGAAACCAATGTTACTGAGAGCTTCGGAGTTTGATTTGCTTTAATCCAAACTGCAATATAATTTACTTATGATAAATGAGTTCTGTCTCTGTCTCTGTCTCTGTCTCTCTCTCTCTCTCTCTCTCTCTGTGTGTGTGTGTGTGTGTGTGTGTGTGCACACGCGTGTGCGCATGCGCATGCATGAGCATGTGTGAATTAAAGAGAATTGTGAAATTGGTTTTCTTCTGTCAGTGCATTCAGGGACCTGCCCTCTGCACAATAGAAAGTCCATTTACTTTTCCTTCTGAAGATTTAAGTAAATGCCAGGTAATCACAGCACCTCTACTGTGAGGTCTTCCTCAAGAGAATAGCCCATTTTTGATATATTTACTCACAGGATAAGTGAAATTGGCAAAAATCAAAACTGCATGCACACAAATATTTCACAAGTTAAATTCTTTGTTCTTTCTTTTTAAATTACACTGTTAATAGAAGAAACACAGCTGGAAATGTCTCCAATGTACAAATGGAATGCACAGTTGGATAGAGCAGGTAAATACTTTCCCCCTCAATTTAAAAGAAAACACCTTTTATTGTTAATGCATAAGTTAAGGGGCTACAGGAAATCCAGAGATATGGCTTTGCAGCTGTCTACAATTTTTTAAATGAGTGCTTTAACCCCTGATTCATTAGTGTAAAATATTTTTATATTAATTGAAGGTATACTTGAGTGCTAGATAAGGTTTTACAATTTGAGTATTTGATGAAATAGAGGGTTTATAAGATGTTTCTTATTTAAATTTGTCCAGCACATAGAATTCAATTTTCCTCTCATATTCTCAGTGTATTTACTGCTAACATTGTTGATAGACAAATTAATGTTGATGGTAGAAATATACTGAAACTTTTTATCTTATGTTTATGAGTATTTTACTGGGATGTAGGTTTATGTACCACATGTATTCCTGGTCACTACAGAGGCCAAAGGAGGACATCAGATACCCTAGAATCACTGTTATAAATGATTGTTACCCATTATGTGGCTGATGAGAACCATAGTCTGGTCCTCTACATTAGCAACAAATGACGTTATGTGGTGAGCATTTTCTTCAGCCCTAATTTTTTATACTTTTAAAATACATTTTTTAAGATATCTAGCTTTATATTTTAGGGGTTGTTTTAATATTGAATGGTGTTTCCATGTAATATAGCACAGTTCATGAGGATTGTTTCAAACTAGAGATTTCATTGACCTCTTATCATTAATTCTAAAAAGAAATATTCTTGTTAATTGAAAAGAAAAAGAAACCTTATAATGGTACATCAAAATCAAGAAAAAACTAGATTAAAAAGGTGGAACGCAGGAAAGAAAATAACAGAGATAAAAGGAAGGTAATGGAAGGAAAGATGTCTAGATCTAGTCTCATTTCACAGCCTTAAACATCCAAAGCCTTTGTTAAGTTTCCTTAAGCTATGACAGCTCCAACAATTGGCTGTTAAGTCTATGGATGGTATTATTCATCATGTGCACCAAACTTGGTATCCTGTTCCTTCTTACTTTGTAAAGTTAAGGGAATAGGGCACTTTTAAAGTATATACCACGCCCGTGGTGCATGCCTTTAATCCCTGCACTTGGGAGGCAGGGGCAGGTGGATTTCTGAGTTCGAGGCCAGCCTGGTCTACAGCATGAGTTCCAGGACAGCCAGGGATACACAGAGAAACCCTGTCTCAAAAACAAAACAAAACGATATACCTATAATTTAAATGCTTGGTGCCCTAGCTACCATCCACTGATATCTATTCAATATCATCATTCCTTAGACTGGAAAAGACATTAGAAATAGAATTATGCACAGATATGTTATAGAGTAACAAATTGAAGTCAGTCATAGAAGACAATAGACTTGTGGCTCAAGGGAGTACGGAGGTCTGGTGGGGTGGGATAGAGTGTACGTTCTCTTGGAGACCTCGTAGGAGGAAGTGTGGGGTGTGGAACAGTTGGAAGGTGGACCAGGAGGGGGATAAAGTCTGGACTGAAAAAAAAAAGATTAAAGAGTAAATAAATAATTAATTAATTAAATAATTTTATTTTATTTTTTTAAATAATAGGTCTGTGTGTCATGATGGAATCAATAGCTTACCTGCTTCTGTGTGCCTGGATATCAAGGCAGGCATTGTGACTTGGAATTGATGAATGTGTTTCTGATCCCTTCATGAATCTTGGCTGTCTGTGTCAATGAGATAGGAAGATACATGTGTGTATCCTCAAGAGTACTCTGGTGTGAATTGTGAGTTGGAAATTAGTGAATGTGGCTCTCAGGTATATCTGCATGGTGCCACATATCAGGATGTTCTTGGGGCTTACTTCTGTGACTGTGCACCTGGATTTCTAGGAGACCACTGTTAGTTAGCCATGTCTTCATGGAGGTTTATGTGTGGGTGGATGAAACAACTGCTACTTTGACTGCAAGGGTAGTGGATATTAAGGAACACATTGTGAGACCTCACACAACATGTGAAGACACTGCTGACAGCTATATTTGTCACTGGTGGCCTGGATACACAGGGGTGCTGTCTAAGACAGAAAAAAAGAAAAAAAGAAAAAGAAAAAGAAAAAAAAGAATGCAGTAACAACCTCTGCCAATGGGGGTGGGAGAGGTTTGCTGAACTGTATCAGAGGATCAATAGGGACACACTGCAGGACCAACTTCCTCCTTCAACTACCTTGGGCTATGTTTGTATCTGTCAGCCTGGACTCACAGACAGGAGGCTAGCATGGCTGTCCTCTGAGAGGCTCAACCCAGAAACTAACAGAAACAGATACAGAGACCCACAGCCCAACATTGGACCATTTGGGAAGTCTTGTGGGAGAGTTGGGGAAAGTATTTAGGAACCTGGAGAAGCTAGGGACTCCACAAGAAGACCAACAGAGTCAACTACTAATCTGGACCCTTGGTGCTCCCTGAGACTCTACCACCAACCAACGAACATACAAAGGGTGAACCTATGATCCTACACATAATGTAGCAGATGTGCAGATTGGTCTTCATGAAGATCCCCTAACAGTTGGAGTATGGTCTCACCCTGACTCTTTCCCCTGCCTGTGGATCCTGTTCTCCTAAATTGGCTGCCTTGTTTGACCTCAGAGGGAGAAGATGTGCTCAGTCCTGTAGTAACTTGAGGTGCCAGGGTGGGTTGGTACACGGTGGTGTCTCCCCTTCCTCAGCGGTGAGGTGGAGGGGTTAGAGGAATGGGAGGAGAGGGAATGTAAAGTGAAAAAATAAATTGATGGAAAGAAAACAAAGGAATAAAGGCTGCATTTTCTCTTAAGTTTAAAAAAATATTTTGTATCATATATTAGACTGTATGTTTAAGATATATAAGATTGTGAAAAAGAGGGATGATAAGAAAAACTTTTACTATCCATAATACAAATCCAGGGATTTTATGATAGCCTGGGAACAAAATGCTCAATTGATACGCAATTAAAATTTTTGTCAGTGTATGTTATGTTTACCAAGTTCAAGAAATACTGATTTTATCATAAAGTTTTGAATACAGAAAAGAGTAATTGCAAAGTACAAATGAAATACAAAAAATATAATTGATAAAATCTAATTAAATTTGTATAACCTTATATGTTAATGTGTGTATGTTTCATAATTCCCAAAGCTTCAGTTTGCTAAAAAGCAAATCCATCCCATCATCAGCCACCAAACCCAGATACTAATGTACATGCCAGCAAGATTCTGCTGAAGGGACTCTGATATAGCAGCCTCTTGTGAGGCTATGCCAGTGCCTGGCAAACACCGAAGTGGATGCTCACAGCCAGCTATTAGATAGAACACAGGGTCCCCAATGGAGGAGCTAGAGAAAGNACCCAAGNANCTGAAGGGGGCTGCAACCCTGTAGGTGGAACAACAATATGAACTAACCAGTACCCCCTGAGCTCGTGTCTCTAGCTGCATATGTAGCAGAAGATGGCCTAGTTGGACATCATTGGGAAGAGAGGCCCCTTGGTCTTGCAAACCTTATATGACCCAGCACAAGGGAAGGCCTGGACCAAGTAGTGGGAATGGGTGGGTAGGGTTGGGGGGGTATAGGGAACTTTTGGGATAGCATTTGAAATGTAAATAAAGAAAATTAAAAAAAAAATAAATAGAAAAAAAGGCAAATACATAAAATTAAGTTAAAAATATAAATGTAACACACAGTAACAATATTTTCCAAGTGTTATTTTGTTAATATCTAGGTATTTTTGAAGATTATTTTTCTTTTTTTTTTCTTTTTTTTTAAAGTATAGAATAGGGTTTATTTAGGGCATGGGGAGGTGAGTTAAGAGAATAGTAGAGGCAGAGAAAGGCAGAGAGAAGGAGAGAGCAGAGAAGTAGAAGACCAGCCATGACCACATGGTAAGAGGGGGAAAGGGAATGGGGAGAGAGGGGGCACAAGGGAGCAAGAGGCAAGAGATGCAGGAGTGTAAAAGAGCAACTCTTAATCTGTAAAATTGATCCTTCTTTATAAAAAGCCAGTGTAAGGCTCATGGAACCTCTGTATGTTGG
The DNA here is from genome assembly GCF_900095145.1 of Mus pahari. Classification (NCBI taxonomy): domain Eukaryota; kingdom Metazoa; phylum Chordata; class Mammalia; order Rodentia; family Muridae; genus Mus; species Mus pahari. The sequence goes on along the minus strand of NC_034604.1, from coordinate 80,188,737 downwards.
CAAGCTTTTAAATTTTCTCTGGTGCCCACAGATTTCCATTTTACTCATTACCTGCATTGATGCAATAAAATTAATGAAAAGGAACCAGGTAATGGTCCTAAAAATGTACTTTGTTGGAAAAAAGTTTATTTGATATTTCCCTCGCTATTTAAATCTTGGTAAGAAAACATTTTCTTTTTTTTTTTTTTAAAAATTAGATATTTTCTTTATTTACATTTAAAATTTTATCCCTTTCCTAGTTTCCTCTCCAAAAATCCCCTTCCTCTCCCCTTCCCCCTGCTCCTCACCCACCCACTCCTGCTTTCTGGCCCTGGCATTGCCCTATACTGGGGCATAGAACATTCATAGGACCAAGGGCCTCTCCTCCCATTGATGACCAACTAGGTCATCCTCTGCTATGTATGCAGCTAGAGCCATGAGTTCCTCTGTGTGTTTTCTTTGATTGATGACTTAGTCCCTGGGAGCTCAGGGGTTACTGGTTAGTTCATATTGTTTCTCCTATGGGGGTACAAACCCCTTCAACTCCTTGGATAACTTTTCTAGCTCCTTCATTGGGGAGCCTGTGTGACATCTAATGGATGACTGGGAGCATTCACTTCTGTATCCAATATATATGAAGAACTCAAGAAGTTGGATTCCATAAAACCAAATAACCCTATTAAAAATGGGTAACAGAACTAAACAAAGAAGTCTCAGCTGAGGAATACTGAATGGCTGAGAAGCACCTAAAATATGTTCAACATCCTTAGTCATCAGGGAAATGCAAATCAAAACAACCCTGAGATTCTACCTCACACTCAGAATGGCTAAGATCAAAAACTCAGGTGACAGCAGATGCTGGCATGGATGTGGAGAAAGAGGAACACTCCTCCATTGCTTTACGACCACTCTGGAAATCAGTTTAGCGGTTCCTCAGAAAATTGGACATAGTTTTACCAGAGAATCCAGCAATACCACTCCTGGACATCTATCCAGATGATGTTCCAACTTGTAATAAGGACATATGCTCCACTATGTTCATAGCAGCCTTATTTATAATAGCAGGAAGCTGGAAAGAACCTGGATGTCCCTCAACAGAGGAATGGATACAGAAAATGTGGTATATTTACACAATGGAGTGCTATGCAGCTATTAAAAACAATGAATTCATGAAATTCTTAGGCAAATGGATAGATCTGGAGGATATCATCCTAAGTGAGGTAACCCAATCACAAAAGAACACACATGATATTCACTCACTGATAAGTGGATATTAGCCCAGAAGCTCAGAAAGCATTTTCTACTGCTGGATTTAGCTAGTCTGTTTCCTTAGAGATTTTTAAAATAAAATTGTATCACTTGCATATTAGTAAACATGTCAGATTCTTGTTAAATAAATTAGGTATTAATGACATATGTTCAAACTGTATATTGTAGGTAAAGGACAGCGTTTCCTGAAGAGGAATGTGCTGAACAAGACAGAGTAGTCCTATATACAACAACATGTACACTGGCATGTCTCAGAACTGCCAACTTAGTGCTTATATGGCAAGTAGCCTTCTCTGTTTAATAGGCACTCAGAATTTTTGTAAACTATTTGTAAAAAGACTCTCATCTTCACAACTATTAAAAAATTAATTTATTTTCTATATAATTTGACACTTTTTTATTCATCTGTCATATGATACATCCAGATCTCAGCCTCTCTTCCCCCCCACCCCAGATCCATGGCTCCTACACTGCCCTTAAGAAAAAACATGCCCCTCAGTGTTATCCAGTGAGCGTGGCTTAGCAGGTGCAGGGAGACTAGACACTTACCCTCATACTGAGACTTGGTGAGGAAACAAAAACTTTACTCAGAAGAATTTTGTTTCATTTTGAACATTTGGATATTATCTGTTTTTCTTTATTTTGTGGATTTTTAAAATCCTTTCTTCATATATTACATTCCAACTGCAGTGTCCCTTCCCTTCTCTTCCCTCCAGTCTCTCCCGTGCACATCCCCTGTCCTCCTGATAAACCCCTATCTCCAAATCCCCTCAGAACAGAGAAGGCCTCCCAGGGACAAGCTTCAGTAAGACCAGGCACATACCACCCATCAAGTCTGGCTTAGGCAACTCAGTAGGAGAAAGAGGGTCCCAAAAGTAGGCAAAAAAGAATCATTTCTTTTTATCTTAGTCTTATTGTAGTCAAAGAACTGACTTTGCAGATGAAGAATCCTTTTAACTTCACTGAGATTCTGGAGTCTTTTCCTCATAGCTTTGAAAACAATGTGTGTTTTACCATTATGTAGAATGATATGGAAGCTAAAATTAGGCCACATTGGCTAATAGTTGATCGAGAATTATACAACTATAATGCCTTGATTTATATTGGGCATACCAATTTTAAAGTGATTCATGTTGAACAATCAAGTTTTCACTTGTCTGCTTTTTTATACAATTTGGTTTATTGTTACTTAATATACCTATTCACACCTATTATTACATCTATACATGTTTAAAATAATTTTTGTTTCATGTGAATGTTTACTGAATTGTAATGAGAATTTCTGTGATGAATTTGTCCCATTTATCAATGGGGCATGAAAAAGACACAATTGTCTTTATTCTTGACAAATTCTCTTCTTCATTGATATTAATGTAGGCACACTAGCTAATTTTAAATTTAACTATGTAGCATCTTTCTGACATCATTTTGATATTAATTTCTTCCTCATTGTTATTAATAATATATTATTAATAATATATTTTAATTAGTGTTTCATCATGGTGAGTAATGCCTGAGTAAAGTCTACAGAGCAGACTGTATTTATTTTACTTTAACTCATAGAAGAAGTCTCCCCTGTGATCATTTGGCTCTATGTCTTTGGCCGGTGTTAGTACAGAACATTATATAGAAACAGTATAGATAAGCAAACTCAAAACAGACATAAAGCAATGGGATATTTCTGTGCAAGAGACAGTCCCCAAGAATATGACTCCGGTAAACTCCAGCTTCCAACTGGGTCCTACGAATGAAAGTTTCTGACACTTCTCATGACAATTATAAAATGACCATGAGATTTGTACATTGATAAGAGCACAGTCCTCTTATCCAATCACTTTTTGAAAGGCTCAAACTTATACGTATTGATGCATACTTACATGCATATAAACACATATATGTGATATGTATCTTTCTCTTTCTGGGTTACTTTGATCATAATGACTGTTCTGAAATCCATAAATGTATCCTCAAATCTCATAATTTACTTTCTCTTAGTGGCTGAGTAATATCCTATTGCTCACATATACTACATTTCTATTACATGTTCATAAGTTGATGGGCATGTAGGCTGTTTTTATTTTCTAGCTATTTTGAGTGGAACAACAAAACACATGGGTGAACCATTCTGAATAGGATGAGATTAAATATCAAAGAAGTCTTAACTTGAATTTCCCCAGTGGTCAATGGGGTGGTATGTTTTAAAAGTAGTTTGTCCCCATTTGTATTTTGTGTTTTGTGAATTCTCTGTTTAGTTCTATCCCTCACTTTTCCTTTGGATATTAGTTTTCTTGTTTAACTTTGAATATTTATAAACTCTATATATCCCCTGACAAATGGATGTCTGGTACAGATTATTTTCCACATTCTGTAGGCTTTCTCTTCACGCAGGAGATTTTTTTCCTTTGCTGTATGTAAATATTTTAGTTTCATGAAGTCCCACTTGCTACATGTTGTTCTCTTTTTTTTAATTATTATTTTCTTTATTTACATTTCAAATGCTATCCCAAAAGTTCCCTATACGCCCCCCGCCCCTGCTCCCCTACCCACCCACTCCCACTTCTTGGCCCTGGCATAAAGTTTGCAAGACCAAGGGGCCTCTCTTCCCAATGATGGCCGATTAGGCCATCTTCTGCTAAATNTGCAGCTAGAGACAGGAGCTCAGGGGGTACTGGTTAGTTCATATTGTTGTTCCACCTACAGGGTTGCAGCCCCCTTCAGCTCCTTGGGTACTTTCTCTAGC
>NC_034604.1:80146227-80184110 GCF_900095145.1 Mus pahari | reverse complement strand
CCTTCCCCTGTGCTGGGTCATATAAAGTTTACAAGACCAAGGGGCCTCTCTTCCCAATGGTGGCCGATTAGGCCATCTTCAGCTACATATGCAGCTAGAGACATGAGCTCAGGGGTGACTGGTTAGTTCATATTGTTGTGAGCATAATGTCTTGCTCTAAGTATTCTGTCCAGAAAGATTTTCCTTGTGCAGATGAATTCAACCTTATTCCCTATTTCCTCCTTTATCAGAATCAGTGTACCAGGTCTTAGGTTGAGGACTTTGCTACACTTAGAGTTGAGTTTTGTGCAGGGTGAAGGATAATGAAGCAACTACATTCTTCTAGTTGTAGCTGCTCAGTTTGACCAGCATCATTTATTAATAACGTCAGCTCTTCACCAATGCATATTGTTTACTTCTTTGTAAAATTTTAGGTGGCTGCAGGAGTTTAGTTTGTTGATAAATGAGATTGTTTATATCTTAATATAAACTGAGGTTTTAGTTGCTATCTCTCTGTATTGTAACTTGAAATCTGGCAGTTTTGTTGTTGCTCAGGAATATTTTTGCCTATTACAGGTATGTTTTATCTCCATATTTAACTTCTCTAAAAATTATGATAAAATTTTTATGAAGCTTGCACTGAATATGTAGATTGGTTTTGGAAAGAGGTCCATTTTCATGATACTAGTCATGCCAATTGATGAGCATGAGATTATTTTTCCATCTTGTAATACCTTTTTTAGTATCTTTTTAAGTTTCTTAAAGACTTCAGTGTAAAATCCTTGCACTTCTTTAGTTCCAATATACTGTATTTTTGAGGAAGTTGTTTTCTTTCTTGGTGTTTCTATAAATAGTATTTATAAACATTACCTATTTTTCTATATTCATTTTGTATCATGCTACTTTGATAAGTATACTTATCTGCTACAAGAGCTTTGATGGTGTCTTTAGGATCTTTTACATGCAGAGCCATGTTATCTCTAAAGATACTTTGACTTTTCTTTTTTATCTATATACCCTTTACCTCCTTCATTGGTCTTACTGGTATAGCTATAATTTCAAGTATTGCATTGAACATAAATATCCCTGATTTTAGTGGAAATTCTTTGAATTTATCTCAATTTAATATGCTGTTGTCTGTGGTCCTGCTATAAATTGCTTTTTTATGTTGTCATATGCCCCCTTTACCCCAAATACCTCTAAAACATCCATCCTGAATGGAAACTTGATTAACTGGAAAGACTTTTCTGCATCTAATGAGATGCTCATGTGGTTTCTGATATTTACTCTAATAATGAGGTAAATTACAGTTGTTGAGCATGTAGCTGATTCTCATATGTTGGAAGATTCCTATCTATGTATCTTTAGGATTAAGTTGATTTGAACATTGTAAATAATTCTTTTGATGTGTTTTGAATTTTTTACAAGCATTTTATTAAATATTTTTGCATCTGTGTTCATCAGGGTATTGGCATATAATTTTCTTGTTTGTTATTTTGACTTTGTTATCAAGGTAATACCAGCTTCATAGAATGACTTAAAGAAGGAGCCTTCTGTTTCTAATTTGTGGAATAATTTGAGAAATATTGTTATTTCTTTTTTGATGATGTGGTAGAATTGAACTGGCTCTGGACTTTTTGTTTTATGAGAGACTTAATTTCTCCTATCTCATTGGATGTCATGTATATTTATTTATAAATATTAACTTGACAGATAGGATTTATATTTACATAAATATATCCTTGTCTTTTAGATTTTCAAGTTTTTTGAAATATATGTCTTCTAAGTATGTTCTCATGATTTTCTACTCATCTCTAACATTAATCACATCGTCTCTCTTTTGCTTAGGTTGGCTAAAACTGTCATTTAGTTATTTTTCCAACCTACCAACTATTTGTTTTATTATTATTATTATTATTATTATTATTATTATTATTATTATTATATTTTAATAAGTTCAGCCTTGATTTTGATTATCTCTTTTCATCAAGTTTGGAAGGTGTAGATTGTTTTTCTATGGTTTTCAGATGCATTGTGAAGCTACTACTTGAGATCTCTCCAGTTTTTTGATGAGGACATTAAATGATATAAACTTCCTTCTTTTGAGTGCTTTCATTGTGTTCCATAGGTTTTTGGTATGTTGTATTTTTTTTACTTATATTTGATTATAGAAATTTAAATTTTCCTTCTTGATTTCTTTGTTCACCTAATTATGTTTCTGTAATATCTTGTTAATTTTTGATAAGTTTATATCATGCCTTTTTCTTTCTTTCTTTCTTTCTTTCTTTCTTTCTTTCTTTCTTTCTTTCTTTTTTTCTTTTCTTTCTTTCTTTCTTTCTTTTTTTTTTTTGTTTTTTTTTGTTTTTTTTGTTTTGTTTTGTTTTGTTTTTCGAGACAGGGTTTCTCTGTGTAGACCTGGCTGTCCTGGAACTCACTTTGTAGACCATGCTGGCCTTGAACTCAGAAATCTGCCTGCCTCTGCCTCCCAAGTGCTGGGATTAAAGGCATGCACCACCATGCCCAGCATGCCTTTTCTTTTGTTGTTAATATTAAGCTTTAATCTATGTCATCAAATAAAATGCAGAGTAGAATGCATTTTCCTATACTTGATGACATTTGAACTATGTCCCTACTTGGTTTTGGGGGGATAAGTTTCTTGGTTTTCTAAGAAAAATGTGAATTCCTTTACGTTTAGATAGAATTTTCCGTAGATACAGGTAAGGTCCATTTGATTTATAATGTCATATAACCACAGTGTTTCTCAATTTTGTCATTTCTTAATGTCTTACATACTAGAAAAGTGAAGTATTGAAATCACCTACTAGCCCTGTGTTGGTGTTAATATGTGGTGTTAAATCTATGTTTTTTTTTTATTAAATGATTTTACTTATTTACATTCTGAATTTTGCCATGTTTTCTGGTCTCCAATCCCTAAGTTCTTCACCTTTACTTCTGAGATGGTGCACCCCCACCCACCCATCCATTCACCTCCACATCTAGGTACTCCTGTATTTAGTACATACATGTTTATGATAGTAGTAACTTGCTGTTAAATTTTTTTTCCTTTAATCCATACAAAGTGTTTCTCCTTATCCTTTATGATTAGGTTTTGTTTGACGTCTATTTTGCCAGATACTATAATAAATACATCTGCTTCCTTCTTGTTTCCATTTTCTTGAAATATATTTTCCATACTATTGTCATAAAAATATGTTTCTTGGAGACAGAATAAAGATGGTTCTTCTTTACTAATCCACCATCATTTTATTCACAAACTGAAGTAATTTATACTACAAGTTAGTATAGAACAATGTGCTTTGATTTCTATCATCTTGTTGCTTGGTATGTTTGTTTGTTTTTCTTTTTGTTTCTTTAGAGGTAAGATCTCTCCTTATAGCCTTAGCTGTCCTGAAATTCACTATGTAAATCAGGCATGCCTTAAGCTCACACTGCCTAACATTACATCAGAAAAGCTGCATTAAAGCATTGTTCCATGAAGCCAGGACTCCTTTTGTTGTTTTGTAATCTTCTTTTTTTTTTATTAGATATTTTCTTCATTTACATTCCAAATGCTATCCCCAAAGCCCCCTATACCCTCNCCCCCCTGCCCTGTTCCCCAACCCACCCACTCCTGCTTCCTGGCCCTGGCATTCCCCTGTACTGGGGCATATGATCTTCTTTGCAAGACCAAGGGCCTCTCCTCCCATTGGTCGCCAACTAGGCCATCCTCTGCTACATATGCAACTAGAGACATAGCTCTGGGGGGTACTGGTTAGTTCATATTGTTGTTCCTCCTATAAGGCTGCAGACCCCTTTAGCTCCAATAGACACTTTTGATTCAGTGTTCTGGAATTGTTTATTTCTTCCTTGTTCCTTCTTAGATATACCTTTGTCTTCAGACTTGGATATTTCTTCCAGTATTTCCTCTGGAGCTCTTTATTGATTCTAAAGTATACGAATCTGTTGTGGTTTGTTGTTGTTGTTGTTGTTGTTGTTGGTTTTTTGTTTGTTTTTGTTTTTGTTTTTTACATAGAGTCTTTTTTTTATCCATTGAGAATGGATATAATAATTTAGGGTATTTGGATATTACAGAATATAGTAGTTGGGGCTGGCATCTGTGGTCTTTTATAACTTTCAGAATATTGAAAAAAAATTCTGGCATTCATAGAATCCTTGGGAAAACAGACAAACAAGCAGCACCAGTAGCAGCAGGAGCACCAGTAGCAGCAGGAGCAGCAGGAGCAGCAGCAGTAGCAGCAGCAACAACAACAACAACAACAACAACAAGAATGGCTGTTATTCTGTTGGGCCTGCTTTCATGTGTAAGTTGGTCTTTCTTTTCACTTTGAATATTCTTTATTCTATGCAGTTAGCATTTTCACATTTATTTGGCATGGGGAGTTTGTTTTCTAGCCCTTCCTATTTGTTGTCCTGTATGCATCTTGGGCTTTGATAGACAGTTCTTTCCTTAGATGAGGGATATTTTCTTCTGTAAATTTTGTTGCAGATATTTTTGTGACCTTTACCTGACCTGCCATTCCTCTTTATCCCCCTCTTTCTTTTTCTCCTACTGCCCCTCTTCCTTCTCCTCCTTTTACTTTACCTCACTGTTATTCACATGGTTTGCCTTGGAATAGTCTCCCAAAGTTCTATCGTATTTGGGAATTGGATTATTCTTTAATTGAGTCGTCTAATTACTGTACCTTATCATCAAGGCCTGCTATTCTTTCTTTGATTTCATCCAATACATTGATGCTTTTTTGAAGTTTGAATGTTATTTCAATTCTAGGTTTTTGTTTTCATTTTAATTCATATTAATTTCTTTGAAGATATTTTCTCTTTCTAATAAATTGTTAAATCTATGTTTTCATCATTTATTTTTCATAATACTAGCTCTGATATTTATTCATATCTCCTTTGAGTTATTTGATCATGTTCATTATTAATATTTTGAATTTATTGTTTTATATGTTATCTAAGTCTTTCCTTTTTTTGAGGACATTACTTTGTGAGTGCTAATTTTACATGGAGTCTTGTTTGGGTAATTCATTTTTTCACTATGATGTGGGAATTAGACATCGAGTCATAGACCTGTTATACTATAATTTGGTATAAAAATATTGTCTTCCCTTTGTAACTGGGTGTTTCTTTATATTCTAACTTCTCAGGCTGTTGAACATCTCTATGTGACTTAGGGTTCAGTCTTTGAACAATTTGGTGTTAATGCCCTAATTGGGTTTCATGAATTGTTCTGGCTCAGCTTGGGAAGTCTTAGACAAGTGTATAAAGGAAGCACAGGGAGGCAGACAAGACTCATTCATCCTAATTCAGATCACAGAAGTCATACTGAAGTATTTTAATATCTAAGCTAATTAAAAACATCTCAAAAACATTCAATGGCATTGTTCATCATTTATGAATTTTCTGGTTCATAACTCTAGTATAGATGGATTTATATATGTGTCTCCATTCCACAATACAATTAATTCTCTGTATTTTTAACATTTGAATTGTACTTTGTGCTTGTCGATTTGATGGCTCTGGAAATGAACCTTTTTAATTCCGAGTTTGATTTTCTTCCAGGTCCTTAGAGGCAGAGAACACACTCATTGAAGAGAGAAAGACATAGCAGGGTAGGAGCCAAGGAACTTAATACCTTTCAAAATACAAGATCAAAAGCATGTGTCTCACTATGGAACTCTTTACAGATAAAAAGAGCAGTAATGAAAATAGGATGGCATGAAGATAGGGGTAGAGGGAAAGTAGACAAGTTTATATGCTATTCTTGCTTTAAATTTTTCAGAGGGCATATTTTTAATGTATTTTCAAAAAAACAAAACAATCAGCACAACATTACATACCATGTCATGAATTGTAATAGCAGTGTATAATATTTTCATTTTTTAAATTTAAAGTCAAGGCATTAATAATATTAATAAATTGACATAAATTCTTAGTTGTCACTGAAATATCTACAGATGTTATGTGTATTTGTCCATGAGTAAACTCTCATAGTTATTATAACTTCAGCCCAAGAATTATTGGGATAGCTGTAATTGATGATTTTACTTAAATTGTTACTGGTGATTCATGCACATAAACCTTTGCTCAGGGCCCAGCTTACCAGGTCAGCAGGTAGTTGCATTCCGATTCTCATTTTTTCTTCAGTAATTAAGATTTTACTTTAACTGCTTTTTTTTTTTTTTGACCTGTTTACCATACTGTTCACCAACTAATTCTCAGATATAGACTACATTTCTGTCAACTTATCATACTGTTTTTAAATCATATTTATACCTTACAGTATATATGATTTCATTGAACTTATAAATAATTGTATGAGGTAGTCATTTCAAATGTTTAATATATTAGAAACATTTTTTATGCCCAGATTGTTGGGTCCCCACAGACTACCAAAGACCACCATGAATCTAACTCATATGTAAAACTAGAGAGTATTTACTTAAGCTTCAGCTGGGACCTCTTCAACATTTCCAACACACTAGATGATTGTGGAAAGTCCTGAACCAGTAAATCCTTGCCTTTTTATCATAGTTTTAACATGGTAAGGGGCTTTCCAACTTGGCAGATACATGACTGGTTAACATTTGAAAGTTGCAACGTGGTGTATTCACTAGTAATGATTTTAACTTGTTATAAGCAATTGTCATTAACTTGAATATTCTATTTCAAAACATCTGCAACATTAGATATTTTCCTCTTAAAATCTGATTAGATGTTACTAAAGGTAGAGTGGCTGGAACAAGTTGTGATTTTTCCAGTAAATGAATTCACTCTAAGAATAAGCTTAACATAGGATGGAGTCTAAATACAAAATGGAGTTTATAATGTTAGGCTGGGACCTTCATTTTCTTAAAAAAAAAAAAAAAGAAGTTTTATAATTGAGCATGTTATAATATTACAGAAGTAACAAGAAACTGAGATGGGCATCTGCTTCTTTCTATGGCTGCCTCTAAAATGCCCTTGAAGGTTTTCCTAGCTTTTCCCTTTGTAATAACTAGACTGTACCTTAACCTATAAACCTTTCAATTTAGATTTTTTTTTAAATCAATCTCTCTGTAACTTAATCTGTGGTTACCACTTATTTGTTTCAAACTATGTAGAACATACAGAAATAAAATGTTTGAAATAATTCAACTTTTTATGATATTTTTCCCTTGGAGATAGATGATTATTATGTGTGTAGAAAGCATTGAGTAATCACTATTATTATCAAATTTAATTTGTTTCAAAAATTCTATATTTTACTCATTGTAGTTAAGATAACTTGGAATATAATTATGAATATATGGAGAGAAATTACATATATATAAAAATGGTATATTAATATTATAGTTTATATAATTAGTTAGAGACTTGGATTAAAAGCATTGTTCTGTTAATATCAGTTTCTTCCAACATTAAAGGATATTTCACCTAAGCATATTAAGCCTCTGTTTGATCTTCAATTGAAATAAAGTAAAAAAATTTCATTTTGGAGAATATATTAACACTTTAAATAATAAAATGAACAAATATATGCCTGGTATATACTTCAGAATATTTACTTAGAAAGCTAAAAGGTATTATTCTTTCTACCAATGGGTAATTAGCACATGGTTCTAGAAAATAGTACATAAATAGTAATTTTTATGAATAATTAAATATTCTTTCTTACAGGTACCCATATACATTAATTGCCATAATCTTAGTGAGGAAACTAAGAAGTGATTTTTTAAAAATCACTATTAATCAATATCAAATCATATAAAAGACCAATTTAAAAACAAGGAAGCCAAGAAAGTATATCAAGACATAAAAATAAATAAATAAAAACTTTTAGAAATAAACACATGGTATGCACAACCAATGGCTACCAGTTACACATATAGTCAACATTTGTCTGATCATTAAAAACAAATACTGTAAATCTAAACAACTGGTGGAATTTTTTAATGTATTCATAAATTTAATTAATTTGGTTACTAGTGTAATAAAGAGAATATCTCCCCATCAGAAAGACCCACACGTTAACTTTAGATATGGCGATCTAACTATTAATTATTTAAATAATAAAATAAGAATTAGATTTATATATAATTATCTTCGAGAATTAGAAAAGGAAGACACTGTGATGCTGTTTCAGTACAGCAATTGGTAGTAAGATGGGTTATATATTTCGGGTAACACCTAAGTGAATTACTGAATAATTCAGTAATTATTAAGGTTTCAAGTTTTATTTTTTCATATTGTAATGATGATTTGACATTAAAAGTTGTCTTCTCTCACACATTATTTTAATTTTTTTCTATTTGCAATCCTTTGTTTATTTTCTAAATGTTATATTTACATAATGCCAAATTTAAAATCGATTATTTTTATGAGCATATGTGACTATTTTTTCCTGTCATCTGTAAAAACATCTCTTTTTACTTTGTATGTTTTTATAGGTGTTTATATTTTACCTGTTTCTATCTAGGTTGGTACTTATGTATGTATGTTTATGTATGTATCCACACAAGTGTCACCTACTTATCATATGTCTCTGTATGCATGAATCATCTATCATCTATTATCTATCCATCTATCAATCAGCTATCAGCTATCTCCTTATTTTCCAATTTATATTTCTATAATTGACAAATTATTAATTTGAAATATGGTACTTTTCCACATATAAAACTGTGATCAATGAAATTTCAAATGTACAAATGAACCAGAGGATATATGATCAATTCTTTTATGGATTTTATTAGTAGTTACAGATTCAATTTTTAACAGATCAGTATAATTTGTGTCTCAAATGCTTGCTTAGCATATTCTGCCCTTGTTATTGGCAAGAGTATAAACTAAAATTATTTTCAGTCTGTCTTTTAGGTTGGATACCAGCTACTTTGGCATTAAGTCTGTCTATCCAAGGGTCTTTGGATGGGAAAAATATTGCTTGATACATTTCTGAGCTCTCTAATATTCCCTCAAGGAAGGTTCCGATGTTCCATTTTTTGATAATGGAAGATGTCACATCTGTGATACATTGTGTTAGGTATTGTGTCAAATTCTAATGACTAACCTGGTGTCTCATTCATGAGTTTGTGTGAGGGAAGGGAGATGCCACAACAGTGCTGTGTTTCTTGAGTCTTAGGATCACTAAACAATTAGAATCCCTTACCCTCTTTACAGGCCCCTCTTTCTGTCTCTTGGATTTGCCCAGAGATTATAGTTAGGTTTAGAAGACTGAAGACAAATAAATATATCCAGGCCAGTTCATCTGGTCACAGTCTATTGTCGCCTTGTTACAAGATTCTCATAAAGAAAATGAAAAAAAAAAAGATGTTATTATTATAAGTGAATACTTTGCTTTGGTAGTTGCAAGATATTGAACCCACAGTTGGTACACACACCATATAAAAAGGACAACAATAAGTCACATCCCAAGTCAAAAAGGCTCACTCAGTCGAGAAGTAACTAGTGTATATCTCTTGGGTGCTCACAGGAAGAATATAGTATTATATTCCTCATACTTCTATTTTATACCAATTTTACACAAATTTTGAGTGGCTATTTAAGCCTTTAGGTTATAACATTTTTGAATACACTACTGTTCTATATATTCTGACTGTCCAGAATGACCTGATTTAATGATAACAGACATCTCTAGGGTTATTCTCTTCTTTGTTATATTGGTTAATTTATTTGACTTGGTGAATGAAAGTGTGTGTGTGCGTGTGTGTGTGTGTGTACATACATCTTTTTATATCTTTCTCCCTTGGGGAAAAATGAGGAATGATAAAGAAAAGTTACAGAAAGTACAATAAGGATAGTAAACTATGAAATTCATATTTTATATGCATACCTAAAATAATTGCTTTGTTCTACATTACATTGTACCTTCAGCATTTGGTTTCATGACAAGAGAGCTGATGAGAATTCCACAGATTTCCATTTATATTACTCTTTATTTTGATGTTATATATAAAAGGACATATCAGAAAATAATATTGAATTTGTTTAAAATAACACAATTGATTTTTGTAAGTTTTCCAAGATATAAAAAGAATCAATTAGAAATATACAAATTTAATTACTTGCAAAACTTCTTAATATATTTATAGTTCAAATGTGTATATGATGGGTCACATTTCCATTGCAAATTCCAATGTTATGACAAAGATTCAAAGCATATTAATTAAAAAGTTTAAAAATAAATAAAAACTTATTTACCAAGAGGGGATCCCATAGTTCTAGATTTTGTTTTTTGTTTGTTTTTTTGCTTTTAATTTACTTGAAGCAAACACAAAAGTGTTCATTAAGAAATTATATACTTTTTCTTTTTTAAAAAAGACTTTACTCATTTATTTTATGCATATGAGTGCTCTATTCACATACATACCTCTGTGCCAAAAGAGAGCATTAGATCCCATTATAGATGGCTGTGACACTATGTGGTAGTGGGAATTGAACTCAGGACCTCTGCAAGAGCAGACAATGCTCTTAAACCCTGAACCATCTCTCCAGCCCTCACTTTTTCTCTTTTCAAATATTCAGCTGCTTTTAAGATATACATTTTGTGAAAATTACTTTTTTTAAGTTCATAATTACATGTGGTTTTAAATACTGTCTATTTTGTACAAAAATGATGACACGTAGTGAATGAAAACCTGTAAAGCTGTCACTCATTCTGATTTTTAGAAAATGAGGATCAATAACATCTTGCTGTTAAATATGCAAACACTGGGGAGAATAAAACCGTAATGTGCTTTGTGTAGATGAAGTTAAACAGTCTGTAGAATTAACAATAAATTATACTCATGTTTTAAAATTCATAAATATAGGGAGTAAAACTTCCATCTTACACAATTTTTTGTTGTTTTTTGTTTTTGTTTTTGATTTTGTTGTTGTTGTTGTTTTTGAGACAGGGTTTTTCTGTATAGCCCTGGCTGTCCTGGAACTCACTCTGTAGACTAGGCTGGCCTTGAACTCAGAAATCTGCCTGCCTCTGCCTCCCAAGTGCTGCGATTAAAGGCAAGCATCACCACACCCAGCTACACAAATTTTACAAAAGAATGTCATCCAGTAATACAGTAACTGTTGACAACCTTAGTTCTCCTACTGGAGATCTATTGTTACCAGAGGAAAATGTTATTTAAAGCAATAATTTTTAGCAATACATCTTTAAAAATGTATTCCTACTGATTTTGGGGGGAAATGTATCTCATGTAATTAAAGTGCAAATGGAACATAGAAGAACATTTTTGTATAAATCAGAATAGATAAAACTAATAATTCAGGTAACCATTTATCTAGGCAAAACCTGAGAAAATCATAAAACATACTTTAAATTTTTCATGTGTTCTTAGATCAGGGGACATACATAGACAATTAACTCAGTTTAGATTAAATAATAACTCAGAATAGAGAGCTCTCTCTTATATAGAGGTTTTGCAAAGCATTGTAGGAATATGCACAGAGCATGTTTTGTGTCTTGAGAGCCATTAGCAAGACCACATTAGGAACAATTTCTTTCTGTCTGGCAGGTGAGTGGCACTCCAGGTCTCATGCTGTCACTCAAAAGAAGAATGAGGCATCACTATGAAATACATACTTCTGTTCACAAAAGAACAGGTATCTGTGTGATGATCAATTAGTGGATATTCACTGAGGCTGTTCAAAGTAAGGAGTAATACAAAATTCAAATCAATAGTTCTATGTACTCCTTAGAGCTGATCATTCATTGGTCACTTTCCTTCCACCCATTGAACAACTAAGAGTATAAGCAATCAATTTAGTTCGCTGCAAAGAAAACTTCTCTGTCTGAGGCTGAGCATACCAGTTGTCACATGTATAAGTAAAAATACTTAGAATCTCAGGCCCATGCCTCTTCAGCTAAACAACTAACGTGAGACTATAGTAAGTCACCACTTCTCCCCTAGGGCTTAAGATCTTCCCTGACATGGCTCTCCCATGTCAAAATACACAGTACTGGATACAAATTATCTTTTGTTGAATAGGCCTCCAATCTAATTAGTTAATAGTTGCTTACCACTATAAGAGTTATACCATTGTTGCACTTGCGGAAATATCTTGCGGGACAGTTGATTTTTGATGCCTTTATTTTTCCAGCAGCCTGCATAGCACTTTTCAATGCTATGAAAGCTACCTAGCAAGAAGGAAGATTTTTGATGCAGTACCATCTTAATTTCTCTATATCTTGCAACCAAATATGTGGTATATTTAGCAACAGTATCTTAAAAAATTCTTTGATTAACAATAAACAATAATAAGACCCAGCATTAAGTGGAAAGTGTATGGTATCTTCCAGAACAACTCATGTTCCAGATTTGTCACTTGGGTGTTTGTTTAGTTACCTATATCAATTACTACAGCGTTATCTTGTCACTCATATCTTTCTTTTATACCTCACACATATATTTAATAGACTCACAAATAAATAGGTACCCATGTGAGTTACAGATCTGCTTTGTTTTGACTGACTCTTTCCTTTTCCATACATAATATTTTCCCTATCTCCTTTCAAATCATCTATGTTCTGTTATCTACATTCCATTAAGGATTTGTCCACAACATGAATCTCTTTCTGGTTTCCTCATGTCTACGAGTACCCCACGCTAAATATTCAAATCTAAAAATTAGAAGTGAAAGTCTACATATGAGAAAGAATATGTGTTATATAAATCAGTGTAATGTTTCCAACTCCACGAGTTTATCTATGGATCTTACAATTTAATTTTTCTTTACACCTAAATAAAACTCCATTTGGTTAACATACCACATTCCTTAGCTATCCTTTAGCTGATAAATATCTAGAATGATTCCAGTTCCTAGAGACTATAAATAGAGTAGCCGTGAAAATTAATGATCAAGTATCTCTGTATTGAGATACAGAATTTTATGGCATATGTCCATGTGTGATGTAGCCTATTCCATTCATACCACAGCTCTATTTCTCTTTCTCTTTTGACGAATTTTTACCCTGATATACATAAAGACCACTGGTTTTCTTAGAGATGAAGAGACTCCAACGGATAGTTTTAAATAGTCACACAGATTCCCTGGTTATAACATACAAGTCATAATTAAAAGACATGAATATAAAGAAGGAACTTCTTTTATTTTTTATTTTCCAATTTTTATTGGGTATTTACTTCATTTACATTTCAAATGCTATCCCCAAAGTCTCCTATATCCTCCCCGCCATCCTGCTCTGCTACCCACCCACTCCCACTACTTGGTCCTGGCATTCCCCTGTACTGGGGCATATAACGTTTACAAGACCAAGGGGCCTCTCTTCCCAATGATGGCTGACTAGGCCATCTTCTGCTACATATGCAGCTAGAGACATGAGCTCTGGGGGTNCTGGTTAGTTCATATTGTTGTTNCACCTANAGGGTTGCAGANCCCTTCAGCNNCTTGGGTACTTTCTCTAGCTCCTCNNTTGGGGGCCCTNTGTTCCATCCNATAGNTGACTGTGAGCATCCACTTCTGTGTTTGCCAGGCACTGGCATAGCCTCACAAGAGACAGGTATATCAGGGTCCTTTGAGCAAAGTCTTGCTGGCATATGCAATAGTGTCTGCATTTGGTGGCTGTTTATGGGATGGACCCCTGGGTGGGCCAGTTTCTGGATGGTCCATCCTTTTGTCTTAGCTCCAAACTTATCTCTGTAACTCCTTCCATGGGTGTTATGTTTCCAATTCTTCAATCTTCTTGAGTTTCATGTGTTTACAAATTGTATCTTGGGTATTCTAATTTTCTGGGCTAATACCCACTTATCCGTGAGTGCATATCATGTGAGTTCTTTTGTGATTGGGCTACCTCACTCAGGATGATACCCTCCAGATCCATCCATTTGTCGAGGAATTTCATAAATTCATTGTTTTTAATAGCTGAGTAGTACTCCATTTTGTAAATGTACCACATTTTCTGTATCCATTCCTCTGTTGAAGGACATCTGGGTTCTTTCCAGCTTCTGGCTATTATAAATAAGGCTGCTATGAGCATAGTAGAGCATGTGTTCTTATTACCAGTTGGAACATCTTCTGGATATATGCCCAGGAGAGGTATTGCTGGATCCTCCGGTAGTACTATGTCCAATTTTCTGAGGAACCGCCAGACTCTTCTAAGACAAAGACAAGGACAGGATGCCATGAATGGGAGAGAGATAAAGTTAGGGTAGTAGATAAGAAAAGCTAGAGTAAATTATACACATATGTGAAATCAAAGAAGAAAATCTGCAACACACCAATGCACGCACATGCACACAGGTCACTCATAAAATCACTGTGTGTGTGTGTGTGTGTGTGTGTGTGTTTGTGTGTGTGTGTGTGTGTGGTGTGTGTGTGTCTGTGTAGTGTGTATGTGTGTGTGTGTGTCTGTGTGTGTGTGTCTGTGTGGTGTGTACAAACAGAATCTCAGGCAACCATGTGGATTCTCCTAGCTGCTTTTATAATCTTAGATATATCATATAAAGAGAGCAATCTTTCTAGTAACTTTAGTTATTTTCTAGCTACTAGGACTACTACATCACAATATTTGTATAAAAAAGAATCTGGGTGTATTTTATGTTAGGGTTTATGCTACATAATGTTAAACTGATAGTATTGTTGCTAACAAACAAAAATGAAAACAGCCAGCATTGCATACCATTCTCATGGGAAGGCTGGAAGCTGAGGGGCTCATTCTTCAGAAATCAGATCATTCTAGAAATATGCAATTAATTTACTTCAGGTCATATTGTAGATCACACTGTAGTGAAGAAATATGATCTAATTTTACTGGCATTGTCCCATTAGAGAGATAGTCTCAGTGTCATTTTTAGATATAATGATCTTAATGATTGTTTTTATACTGGGTAAATAAAATTCATTTCTTTATTAGGCAATTGTAATTTTCAATACAGCAATTTATTAGAATTTATGTAAAATAAGAATCCATTCTTAAAGTGACTTTAAAAATTAGTGCATGCAGGAAATTCACCATTTCTTAAGGCTTAAGAGAATTAAAAAGACCAGCACAGGGGAAGGCCAGGGCCAAGTAGTGGGAGTGGGTGGGTGGGGGAGCAGGGGCGGGGGGTATAGGGAACTTTCGGGATAGCATTTGAAATGTAAATAAAGAAAATAATAATAAATATTAAAAAAAAAGAGAATCAAAAAACTTCTAATTTTTCTTTTCCTGTTTGCTCTCTTTCATTGGAATAAAGCTGGATGAGTAAGAGTCACCAGAAACTCTACGTCTGAAAGGATAAAGATGCCCTGTCACATTTAACACAGCTGTGACAGCTGTCTGGCAATCATAAGGAATAATGATGTGGAAGAATTTCAAAAATGGCTCAGGCATCGGTTGATGTCATTCTTCATGTAGTGATGATCATTCCTGTTAAAATGCCCATGAAAATGTTAGGAATCTATTTATTTTGCTTAGAGTTATGTATATATAAATACTCTTTTATATAGGAAAATAATACACATTTATTGGGAGCATATCAGGGAGATATACTAGATTAATAAGATATCAAACAAAATCCACTTGGTTGGAAAAATTTTTACTATTACTATATGTCTAAATTTAAATACATAATCTGATATCTGACCAGAAATATGTGTGTTTCCATGCAATTTTGTGTGTGTGTGACTACACGTATATTTGAGTGTGTATATATTTTCAAGTTTATCATATTTAAAACATGGAATTAGTTAATCAATTTATATATATGTATATATATACACACATATATGTATATATAATTTTAACTTTAGTATATTATGTGAATATTATGGGAATATTGTTAACTTCTTTCTTCTTTTCAGTTTTTGTAAAATGATTACACAGAATAGTGGGTTTCTGTGTAGCCTTTCTTATGTATCAGTCTGTGGAAGGGCCTTTTTCTTTCAGGCTATCTATCTTTATTCAGGTAGGGAATAGACAGATTTAGACTCTTTGAATGGCTTGTGTCTTCACAACCAGACTTTGATGGGGTACAGACTTGTCTCCTACTCCTCAGTCTCCCTTCTTTGAAAACAGTTTTGAGATTGTCTATATTTAGCAAACCCATGGAAATTTTGACAGCGTCCCTAGTGGCTTTCCTTCAGTATTTAGTACCTTGAAATGTTGGCTTCTGAGAACCACAGTTTCTGCATTTCACCCTGCCATGCTGTTGGTAGTGTTTCTGCAGGTAAGTCAGCCACATGCCTGGAAGAAGGTTTGGCATTAAGTATTGGTCCCTTTATTTTGGTAAACCCTTCTGAGAAGAGATATCGCAGAATGTGGTATCAGAAGCTGTTGGGATATCCACAAAACTTGTGGTTTGTAGTTTCTGAAATCCAGACCCAGTTGTTGTTCCTACTTAAGTGTTTCAAGGAACTTGATTCTGGTGAGTTAGAGGTTAAACACTTTATAATCCTTTTTTTCCCAATTTTTTTATTAGATATTTTCTTCATTTACATTTCAAACGCTATCCTGAAAGTCCCCTATACCCTTCTCCCACCCTGCTCCCCTACCCACCCACTCCCACTTCTTGGCCCTGGTGTTCCCCTGTACTGGAGCATATAAAGTTTGCAAGACCTAGGGGCCTCTCTTCCCAATGATGGCCGAATAGACCATCTTCTGCTACATATGCAGCTAGAGACACGAGCTCTAGGGGTACTGGTTAGTTCAAATTGTTGTTCCACCTATAGGGTTGCAGACCCCTTCAGCTCCTTGGGTACTTTCTCTAGCTCCTCTTTTGGGGGGGCCCTGTGTTCTATCCAATAGCTGACTGTGAGCATCTACTTCTGTATTTTCCAGGCACTGGCATAGCCTCCAAGAGACAGCTATATCAGGGTCCTTTCAGCAAAATCTTGCCAGCATATGCAATAGTGTCTGCGTTTGGTGGCTGATTATGGGATGGATCCCCGGATGCGGCAGTCTCTGAATAGTCCATCCTTTCATCTCAGCTCGAAACTTTGTCTCTGTAACTCCTTCCATGGGTATTTTGTTTGCTATTCTAAGGAGGAATGAAGTATCCATGCATTGCTCTTCTTTCTTCTTGATTTTCTTGTGTTTTGCAAATTGTATCTTGAGTATTCTAAATTTCTGGGCTAATATCCACTTATCAGTGAATGCATACCATGTGTGTTCTTTTGTGATTGGGTTATCTCACTCAGGATGATATCCTCCAAATCCATTCATTTGCCTAAGAATTTCATAAATTCATTGTTTTTAATAGCTGAGTAGTACTATGATCCTCTAAAAGATACCATAAGCCTGTTTGGTTTCTTACACTGCTTACCTGTTGTAACCATCATCTGTAGGATCAACTGTGTAATACTGCCTTATCCCCTCCTCACCTTTATGGGCACTTACTGAATCTTACCCTATCTCTCAAGTCTATCTCTTCTTTCTTATCTCCATCAACACCAACTTAGTTTAGGCCACAGAATCTCAGTTTGGCATGATGGATGCATGGGATCATAAGATTCTTGTGGGCTGTGGAATGTGCATTATGGGAATTTGAACTGCTACCTAATTCATACCAGCAGTACCCTAGTGAAAATCAAGGTTATGGTTATTTCTAGAATATGCTATTGGTAGATCCTGTTTAACTTCTGGGGAATACAAGGTTATGGTTATTTCTAGAATATGCTATTGGTAGATCATGTTTAACTTCTGGGGAATACAAAGTTATGGTTATTTCTAGAATATGCTATTGGTAGATCCTGTTTAACTTCTGTATTTCCAAGTGATGTCTTTGCCTAGTGGTTCAGTGCACACTTCAGCCAAAGGAATCCTTTTTCATCCACACCCCACTATCCCCTGCCACTGTGCTGGTGGTTGTATTTGCTAGGTAAGAGTTTTACCACTGAGCTACAACACCAGCCGAAAGGAGTCTTCAGAATACAAGAAGGAATTGTCAGTAACTGGGGTGTCCCATGTTCTCAGGTGGATAGAAATGTGGTTGTAGAATATAAATGCACTGACTTGGATGAATCTCAGAGGAATACGACTGTGTGCGTTGGGGGGAAGCCAAATATTAGGCGACTACATAGAATTTAATTTTATTTATCTTACTTTTATGAAACGAGAAAAATGAGAAAATGAGTGAGTATTTTGTTGTCAGTGTTTGTGTGTAGAGGGAGGATCTGACAGAAAAGTGCAGTGACAGAGTCTGGAGTGATGGTATGTGTCTTAGTCAGGGTTCCTATTCCTGCACAAACATCATGACCAAGAAGCAGTTTGGGGAGGAAAGGGTTTATTCAGCTTATATTTCCATACTGCTGTTCATCACCAAGGAATTCAGGACTGGAACTCAGGTAGGTCAGGAAGCAGGAGCTGATGCAGAGGCCATGGAGGGATGTTTCTTACTGGCTTGCTTCCCCTGGCTTGCTCAGCCTGCTCTCTTATAGAATCCAAGACTACCAGCCCAGAGATGGTCCTACCCACAAGGGGTCTCTCCCCCTTGATCACTACTTGAGAAAATGCCCCACAGCTGGATCTCATGGAGGCATTTCCCCAACTAAAGCTCCTTTTTCTGTGATAGCTCCAGCTGTGTCAAGTTGACACAAAGCTAGCCAGTACAATTGACCCCTTGTCAACTTGACACACAAATACATCACTAGTAAGACTCAACCCTTAGTTTCTTATTCATCCCCAAGATCTAAACAACTTTAAAGTCCCACAGTCTTTACATATTAAAAGTTCAATCCCTTTAAAATACCCAGTATCTTTTAAAATTCAAAATACTTTAAAATTCAAGTCTCTTAACTGTGGGCTTCATTAAAAAACTTCCTTCAAGAGGGAAAAACATCAGGGCACAGTCACAATCAAAAGCAAAAATCAAACTCCAAATGTCCAATGTCTGGGATCCAACTCACCATCTTCTGGGCTCCTCCAAGGGCTTGGGTCACTTCTCCAGCCACGCCCTTTGTAGCACCACACATGTCTTCTAGGCTCCAGCTGTCTGTACTCCACTGCTGCTGCTATTCTTGGTGGTCATCTCATGGTACTGGCATCTCCAAAACGCTGCTATCTTCCACTGTAACTTGGCTTTAGCAATAGCGTCATATAGGCTCTCTTCATGATGCTAAGCCTCAACTCCTTTGCATGAACGCTTCAGTCCTGGGCCATCAATTGCTACTGAGGCTGCGCCTTCACCAATGGCCTCTCATAGTGCTGAGCCTCAGCTGCTCTGCATGACCCCTTCATACCTTCAAAACCAGTACCATCTGAGTGACTCTTACACATTACCAAGTCCCACTGCAGCACAAGGTACAACCTTGGCTATCTCTGGAACACAGCCTCTGTGCTCTCAGAAAACACTTCCCAGAAGATGTCATCTCAATGATGCTGGTCTCTTCTTAATCACAGCTAATTTCTTAGCTCCAGCTAACCAGGATCAATAGTCCCAGTAATACAAAGGTTTCACTCTAGTAGTTCTGGTATCTTGCTAATCACAGGTGATTCTTCAGCCCCAGCTAACCAGAACCACAGAATCTTCACAATCAANGTAACAATGGCCCTGAAAAGAGTCTTTAATTTTCCCTCTGAAATTTCACAAGCAAGGCCTCCATCTTCTGCACTGTTCTCAAACATTATCTTCTGAGCTCCTACACAACATCTCACAGAGCTCTTAACACTGATTGGATCTTCTGTCCCAAAGTTCCAAGTCCTTCCACAGTCCTCCCCAAAACATGGTCAGGTTGTCACAGGGATACCCTACTCCTGGTACTAATTTGTCTTAGTCAGGATTTCTATTCCTGCACAAACATCATGACCAAGAAGCAGTTTGGGGAGGAAAGGGTTTATTCAGCTTATATTTCCATATTGCTGTTCATCACCAAGGAAGTCAGAACTGGAACTCAGGTAGGTCAGGAAGCAGGAGCTGATGCAGAGACCATGGAGGGATGCTTCTTACTGGCTTGCTTCCCCTGGCTTGCTCAGCCTGCTCTCTTATAGAATCCAAGACTACCAGCCCAGAGATGGTCCTACCTACAAGGGGTCTCTCCCCATTGATCACTAATTGAGAAAATGCCCCACAGCTGGATCTCATGGAGGCATTTCTCCAATAAAGCTCCTTTCTCTGTGATAACTCCAGCTGTGTCAAGTTGACACAAAACTAGCCAGTACATTATGGTTCTGTGTTCCAGCTGTGTTGGTGACTGTGTTCCTGTGCACGTTGTTCAGCTTCACAGAGCAGAACACTCCCCATATACACACAAATTACTAAACATGGTGAAGTCCAGATAAGGTCTACAGAGTAGTTAGTGGTGCTGTATCATAGTCTTTTTTCTGTTTTCGGGGTTTTCCTCATGACTGACTGAGATCAGATTGCGTCTTAAGAATTTAAAATATCAGAAGTGTTAGAATAAATGGTAGACCTTCCTCCTCTTGAGTGCCTTTCTGTTCTTAAAAATGTCCTGCCTCTTACCTCTGTCAGAATGGCTGGCAATTTGGACCCCTGGCTGCCCCTCAGCACACGAGTTTTCTTGAATATGTCTACTCCCTTCATTTATACCTGCAGAGTGCTCACTTTTTCTTTTTAATGGAAGGTTCCTCTTTCCCTCTTAAGTTCTTATTTCCCTTGGCTTATGGAAGTTTGTTTTATCTTTCAGCACTCATCTGTGAGTTGGAGACCTTCCCTAGACCTTGCAATCACAATCATTTTGTCCAGCATGACTGTCCTTAGCCCCAGCATACAGAACCCAGCCTCAAAGTGTATTGCTGTTACTGGGTTGACTTGTCCCAACATCCTTAGATGTTGGTACTGTGATTTGGTTGTGCCCTGTAGGTTGACTGAGTTTTGCTAAGCACTGGATTTCTAGCAGTTCTTGGCGAACAGTTTGTCTTTGCTGAACACTTGTTTATCTATTTATTTATTTAGTTTATGTATATGACTACTCTGTAGTGGTCTTTAGACACAACAGAGTGGGGCATCAGATCCCATTACAGATGGTTGTGAGCCACCCTGTGGTTGCTGAGAATTGAACTCAGGACCTCTGGAAGAGTAGTCAATGCTCCTAACCACTGAGCCATCTCTCCAGCCCCTTTGCTGAACATTTATAAACTGAGTGAAAACATCAATGGCTGATTTGGTGTTGGTTTTCTACTGTTTCAGTTTCTTTTCCTCTCCCTGAATAAAACACTCCAACAAAAAACATTTAAGAAAGACAAGAGCTTATCTGCTTTGTAGTTCAAGGGTACAGCCCACCACGATGGAGACTTGTAGGCAGGAGCTTGATAGTCATATGGCATCCAGAATCAAGAGCAATGGCAAATGTGTAGATGTGTGCTGCTGCTTGTTAGCTAGGGGCACACTGGTTTGAAAGGTTTCTCTGTTTTGGTTATGTGGTGGCAGTTTCTCCAAACTACAGTAACCAGTGTTTCAGTCTTGTTTTTCTAGAAACTGTCCACTCACTTCAAATCCTTGGCAGTGGCTGATCATAAAGATACTCATGATCATCCTTTTGTTTGTTACTGGCAGGATGCTACCTTACACAAGAAGTACTGATTTTCTTCATATTTTGCTGGAAATCACCTATGAACTCTAAGAATACAGTTGGATATGATGAGATCAATTTTTCTCAATGTAATTTTTTTTGCATGCTTGAGAGTAATGAGTAGATATATTTAAAAATCTTGCCAAACTTTGCTATATATAACAAACAGGAAAGGGTCCCTAGAGCAGGAATTACAAGGAAATGACAGCCTGTGCTGTGAGTGCCTGTTTGCATGTTGTTATGAAGGTGTATAGTGTGGAAATGGGCTATGCATGTTTTGTCAATATGCAAATATTGTCACTACATCCCCTAGTTTCCACAATGACCAAGGTGTTCAGTTAAAGACAGCTATTTTTTCCAACATAGGGCTAAATGGTGTATGGGTAAAAGTGCTTGCTGCAAATGCATGACAGCATAATTTCTGATCTCCAGCCAGTGCATAAAATGTACCTGCGGACCCAGAACCGGGAAGGGCTGGTCTACATCCAGCAGAACACCAGATCTTGCTGGACAACACAAATGTTTGTGGTCCAGGTTAAGTGAAAGGAGTTGTTTCAAGATATGAAACAAAGAGTGATTGAGGAAACACATGGTGTGCATGCACACCCCTCAACTTCATACATATTTAAACCAAAAGAAGAAGGAGAGAGGAGATGGAAGAGTAGAAGGAGTAGGAGCAGGAGGAGAAGAAGGAAAAGGAGGAAAGGAGAAGTAAGAGGAAGAGAAGGAGGAGGAGAAACATTTTGAGATTTCCCCAATAAAACTCACTAAAATCTTCAGATGTGATTGAGACATCATTAGTCTACTTAAACCAGAAACTTCCAGACTGCCTCTATGTCTATTGTCAACAGTTTGTTTCCTTTATTTAAGAAAGTGAGCACAAAACATTCTTGTTTATATGAATGTCTTAACAAGCCCCACTGTCTGGTTATTGTAAACAAGATGATTTTCATTTCTGTGCTCACCCCTAACTCTTTCACACAGCTTGAAGGCAGTGAGCATTCATTTAGTGCAAATAAGAAAAATACGTAAATGGATACACACACCAATAAGGCCTAGTCAGCAGCAATATAAATCATGTGCTACTTTACATTTTAGACATAATCCATCTATTAAAGATAGTTGTTTCCCTAAATAATTATTATTGTATATCCTGAAAATAAACGCTAATTCTGAGAGGGTCCTGTTCTTGTTCATCTCCGTAAATCTTCTTGAGCAGTCCTCTGTGCCCTGGTTCCCCTTTCTTTGATTCCAATTCATCATAGTTTGTTTAGCAGTCATGTTGTCATTACAATCTGCAGTTGACATAGCTGTGCAGATGAAACAGCTTTACATGCAGCGTACATATCTCCTTGAAAACTATAACGAATCCAGCCTTCTGGAAGGAAATTAAGTCTACTCATTCACTTTCACATTTTGATGTATGTAGGGGAAATATATTCAATGCAAATTGTTCTATAAAGCATAAGTTTTCCTTAATTAGAAAGAAAACTTTTAGAAAGGATGACTCCCTAAATTGTTCTCATCTGGAGGTTTATATTGAATGACAGCCAAACTTCAGTTTACCAGTTTATGCAAAAACAGTAATGACATTTCAACCTAAATTTGATTGTATCAGTGGGCATGTGCCCACGTATTAGACAAATCATGCTTAAAAATATACGAATCTGGTGATATTTATTTCCTGGAGCATTGGGTCATGAAGTCCAGAACATGGGTGTGGCAGATTTGGTACCGTTAGATAGCTCTCTCCTGCTTTTCACCCAGTCTCCCTGCTTTGCCCTTACACGGTTCAGAGTGGAATAGCTTTTCTTTGTTTCTCCTCTGATCATGACATATCTTCCTTTCTAAAGAATCATCTGCAGAACACTGTCACATCAGCGAATCCACTGCCAAACACCATCACATCAGGGGTGAGTATGTCTTTTTAGAAAATGAGGACAGACATACATTAGTTTCCATGTTTCTAAATCCATCCTTTCTTTTATTTTTAATTATTTCTTTAAGTTTAATATTATGATTTAGTTACATTACTTACTCATTCATTTCTTCTCTCCATACTCTCCTTTGTACAACTCTTTGCTCCTTTTTATTTATTGCTGTTGCCTACACATATGTATGTACATATATATCCCCAAATACATTCAGACGTGCTGAACAATTTATGTATTGTTAGCTGTATGTCTGTCTTCTTTAGGTATTCTAATTGTAATGACCATCATTTAATGCTTCTCCTTTCAGCTTTGTCCACTACATCTCAAATCCACTCTCCATAAGGATGTGTGTTCCATTACTTCATAGGTATTCCTTCTCAGAATTCTTCTCAGATTCTTTCATCTTAGAAAGCTGTCATGGAATAATGCCTATGCATTGTCCACTCCCCAGTGCAGCTCTTTGTAGTCTCAACTCTCCCTCAGAGTGAAGTCTGGTACCAAACTAGGGATAAAGTAATAAGATGTCACTTCTGTGTTCATATTACATAGTGAAATATTCTCCATTGCAAATTGTATCTGTTCTCTGTCCTCTTCCTGATTTTAATATGACTTTAAATGTCATTTCATATGTCTTTATATGACTTTAAAAATGTCATTTTAAAATGGCTTTAAAATAATATGTCAACATGAATATTATTCCCAGAGGAGAATAATTCCTTTTGATGTCCTAAGGAAAGATGGAAACGTGTTGAGCCTCTTATCAGTTCACAGCACCAGCCACCTCCTAAACAGAACCAGGTGAGATCCCGACTAGATGTAGTAGGTTCTCTAACCCACGGAAACTGCTAGGTAATAAATGAGCATTGTTTGAGGATGGTAAGCTTGCTTTTTTGGTTGGTTGGTTGGTTAGTTTTGATTATTTGTTTGCTTTTTTTGTTTATTTATTTTATTTGTGCATCAAATTATTCTAGGAGGGAAACCAGTAACATGTTTTCTTTTCAACCTGAACCTCTCCATGTAGGATAAAAATATGACAGGACATTCTCTGAGTCCTGATTGTAAGCAAATTGTGTGTTTGTGGAGAAGCAGCCACAGAAGTTCCAGGATGAAGCATGACAGAAATAGACTCACTAATCCCTAGGTGTCCCTCTGGAGAAATATCACCTGTGGTTTACTCTTCTCTGTCTTCCCCCCTCTCCAGCCCAGAATACTACCTGTTAAAACTTCCTCTCCTCACCCATCATTCCTCTAAATAGAATTTAGGTGTCTATAATAATTGCATAATATATTGATATGAATAAATATATCATAACTTTAGAATTTCAGAGTAATATGAAGATATGGATGGAGTCTGCTAATTTCTGCATAGTATTTTTATTTATGAATTCTTTATATGAGAGTATTAGTAAATTATGAAAAACAAACCATGGATGGTCACACAAAATTCATAAACTTAAGACCTACATTGAGTACTGAGTCTTCTTCAAAGCAGTGATGGCCAGGGAAATGCTTCCTATCATAAATTAAATAGCATTAACATTTTAACTCTGAAATATGGTCTCATTTAATATTTCTTACATAGAAAAAAAGACAAGTCAACCCCAGTGTAATTTTGGCATTTTTCTAGATTATAATAGACTGCTATTGAACCCCCAGTAATGATTGGTGCAAAAGATTTTAATACTGGAGATGCTTAAGATAGAAAAAGAAATGTACTTTCCCTCACTTGTTTAAATGTCATCTCTCTTCTTTTGCTAAATAGTTCCTAAGTTTGTGTGGTCTACTGCTGAACTTCCTGCCTGCCTCACCTCTGAGGTGTCTGAATTGCTTCCAGCACTTCAAGGGAAACAGAACACAGTCCTTAATGGGAGTCCTTAGTTTGTGTTTTCTCCAAGAGGAAAATGGCAGAGTCTGGAATGACTGTGTGGTTCTGTCTCCTGGGTATCCAGACACCACAGGTATACCTCTGGGAGTTGGGAACAAATCCCTAATCAGCCCTTACCCTCAGGTCAACATAGGCAGGAAGGGAAAAGCAGAACCTGGGACATTGGTGAACCTGGGACATGGGTGAATCTGGTTTGGTTCCTAGTGAATGCCTAGGGTAAGGAAGGGCTGAGAGAGACAGGCCTTCTCTGGATAGTTAGGCAAGGTTCTTTAAGATGAAGCTCCTGCCAGGCAAGGTGGCTCTCCCTTTTAATCCCAGCACATGGGAGGCAGAGTCAGGCGGATTTCTGGATTTCTGAGTTTGAGGCCAGCCTGGACTACAGAGTGAGTTCCAGGACAGCCAGGGCTACACAGAGAAACCCTGTCTCGAAAAACGAATAAAATAAAATAAAATAAAGATGAAGCTCCCCCCACCCCCATACTTGAGGAAGAGAGGGTCCTTACTTGTCCAGACTGCTTTATTTGATGGCAAATGTCAATGAACACACCTTATTTAGGGTAAACCAGGAGGAGTTAAATACCTTTTGCAGGGAGGAAGGTCCAAGAAGGGAAACTCAGTGGCAGAAACACTCGGGGCCTATCTAGGCACCTCACTAGCATGGGAAACTCTATGTTTTTATGCTACATGACTGTGATTGTCATGGTCTTCTCAGGGGGCCGTCTTGGTTACTGCTCCAAAGCAGGTAGAGATTGACAGGGAGCTGGATTCATGCCTGCCATACTCAATTCTGAGCCACAGGGTTTGGGTCAACTCAATCTTACCAATCCTTCTGTCAGGTTTCACAGTCCACTTGGCCTACACAGTTCACTTCTTTGCTCTCTCTTGGGAGTGATGCCATGGGATCTGCTAGCTTGGGAGACTTCTTTAGCTCTTGACATCCTATGGGACAGCCAAGAGATACGGAACAAAAAGTGTGGATATAGAAAAAAAATCAACTCTAAGGATCTATGATATTTTGTAATCTTTCACACAACTATGCCATCAACTAGTAGTAAAATTTAAAATCCTTTCTGATAAGCAGGTGGCAAGAATGATTTATGGCTATCCTTTATATATACTCAGTAACCGTGCTATAGTGTAGGTAGTTGATGGTACTACCCATCACAAAACAGCCATCAGACAAGCTGAAGATAAGACGGAGAATTAAAGGGAGAATAGAAAAGATTAAAGGTTGTTCTTTTTTTTTTTTTTTTTTTTTGCCAAGTTTGTATCTTCTTTTTGTGAACCCATCTATTACATCAATGATGACTACTAGTGCTGTCGGAAACCTCTCTTTGGTTCATGTTAGAGAAGGCTACAGCTCATTCAGCAAGAACATCACATCATGCTGATATTTCTGCTCTCCTAATCATCTGCCCAGGAATCCTGGCTGCATAATAACTATATGCAAAATTCAGAACATATGGTGCAGAAAACTAATTACTGTATCAATATTTCACTGTGTTGTCAGTGATGGAATCATTGAGACTGTTCTACAACTGTGGCTTAGGAGCAATGCCAGCATGTTAGATACTAATAGCAGTAACAGGCCATCTTTGCTGCACCGTAGCTGACTGCTGTGTCTCAGTTATGTTTTTCTGTGTTTATGAAGTAGCATAACCTCCAGGGGGTGCAAACTGACCTCTTAAACAGTCATCCTTTATCATTATCAAACCTAATTAGGAGCCATATGCTCCCAGGGCTCACTCGCCATGGATATACAACTTCATATAAACCTGCTAAAGCTCCAGGCTATAAAACAAAACTGTTACTTAACAGTATGAACAAACATTCAAAACTCACACAAAGCCATTAGGCACAATTGTACAATCTATTGGGGAAGAGTACAGATCAACAGTGTGTGTGAACACAGTGTGCTGGCTGCTGTTAACACTAACCAAGGATTCCCTACATATTGTTCAATATTCTAAACAGTTGTCACAAAGCTGGTGTCATTAAATGCCTAAAATAATCTACTAGAGTGACATTATTATGAGCATCTATTTAATAAGTGAGACAACTGTGGCAAGAATGTTTAGATTTTTGTCCTGGAAACATTCACTCACTGAATTTCAAATTGGTATTTAAATGCAGTTGGTCTGAAATTGAAACTTGTTTTGTGTTCTACATCTATAAATGATATATTTTATATATCTGATCTGAGTATAATTTTTAGCCACATGGCAAAGCATTTGAAAAATTTAAAAAAATTATTGCATATCATACTGAGAAAGAATAATGGAGATGCCCATAATACTGATCCAAATGTTATTTTTCTACATTTTAAATTATGAATATCTGTATGTAAGTATGACATATCAAGATGATAATAAAAAGAAAAGCCATCCATGAAGTTTATAAAATCTGTAGAAAATGTTAAAACTGTAGACAAGTTGGAAAGCACTGGAATAGAGCAATATAATGAAATTAAAGAACAGACATCAGAAGAACAAGACAGATGAATGTATCCAAATGTAGGGATGATGTGTTATTACAGTAAAAAAAAATCAAGATATAAATTAATCCTAAAATCCAATTCTTACAGCCAGATAGGAGAATAGATGAAGTGACGATGAGTATCTGCCAGAAAACATCTTCAGATATTTACCTGGAGTCCGGTTTCAAGATTCTGAGGAGCCCAGTAAGCTCAAAATATTATTTCTATTTTCCTTTTCATTTCATTTTCTCTCAATCATTTTACTTTTGATCCAATGAGAGACAGTATCACTTTCTAGTGCAGGCTATCTCAGAACTCACAATGTAGTTCATCTTAGCATGGAAGTCATGGTAAACCTACCTTAGTGTCACAAGTGTTGGGATTACAGCCTAGAGGTGCTATACTTATCTACAACTACACTTTTCTATTGTTGGTAGTGGTGATAGTCTTGTAAGACAATTGGAGTCTAGGCCTATGGAAGATGAGATTAGCACTCTACCTGCAAGGAGCATCTTCAGTCCCTATGAATGTTTTCAAAAAACTAAAGGTAATGCAATTAAAAAAAAAACTTTCATGTAATGGTAAAATCATAAAAAGTGTAGCAGAAGAGATACCAAGCACACTATGATAACATTTAGATGGTGATATTGAGATAACCATGATAGGAGCTGATGATATCACAGGAAGAAAGAGGAATGGTGACTGCCCCACAGCACAACAAGCTATACACATGGAATTCTACCAACCAATCAACTTTTCTGGAAGGATATATTCCTCACTAATGCTCTCCCATGAATCTCAGAGCTGACTCTCTTATCTCTCTTATTGCAAAGGCTGAAATGTTTCAAGGTTATGTCAAGTAGAGAAATTGTCTAAAACATGACATCAGCATATTGTGACAGAGATATAAACTCTTGGTGTCCTGATTATGAATTTGTCCCTTTTGCCCTGAATATAGAAGATAGGTTTCTTTTCTATGAGTACTTTAAGAAGAAAATGAGGAAGTAGATATTTGTAATGAATATATGGAGAATAGACCCATAATTCTATAAGTCAGACTTGATGCTGTGGTCAAAACTCACTGTGTGATAATTTAGACATAAAAATGCTTTTCTACACAAAATAGCAGCCCAGTTGAAGGTACCTCAGACTACCTATTGCAGGTTGTTCTTTGATGGTGAATGAATCAAAAGTGCTAATACATTTCTAAGCACACAAAGACCATCTACATCATACATACAGACGTCAGCATTTTCTTGTCTAAAAAAGAACCAGTAACACTCTCTCAAGCCCTTATTCCATGCAGGCCCAGATGGGAGAGCTTTTAGAAAGATGGCCATTGTGTTTACTAATGAGTCTGTTCTCATGATGAACACATGTCCTACTGAGAGTTAACAGAGACATGTAACTGGAATCTAATCCCGGAAAACAGATTTCACTGAAATCTCCCCATCCGGATAATTACCACAACCATACTTCCCTACATCTTTAGCTAAGAGAACCTAATACATCCCGTGCCTGCTGGAATAGGCCATCTGATTTCACCAGAAATCAATTGAATAAAGAAAATGAAAAGTAATGAAAGAATCAGAAAGTGAAGATGAGTACTTTCCTGTTAAACTATGAAAACATCCTGACTGAGGTAAGTTCAGAAGTCAGCTTCATTATGGTGGGCAAGGCAGGGTGGCAGGAATTTTGCTGCATCTTGTCTGATTGCTCCTGGAGTCATAAAGCAGCAAGAGATGGGTGTTTGTCCTCAACTCCATTTTCATGGACTTAGAGTTCAGTCCAGGGAACTGCACCACCAGCAGTGAGTAGGGCTATCCACCTATATTAGTTAATCACAATGCTCTTCCATATGTGTGCCAAGTAAGCTCTAATTTCAATTTTTGAAAGACTCTGCCTCAAAAATTGATGAGGAAGGTAACTGAGAAAAGTACCCAACATTGTCGATTGAGCTCCCCGTGCATCCCATACATAGGTACACACATGAACATGTATGCACATATATACCACTCATATAAACAGGCACATACCACACTCATATTTTTTGAAGTTTAAGGTCAAGGAAACATGAAGTCAGCAGTCAAGAGAACTTTTCCATTTTTCATTTCTAGCATTTTTTCCATTAAGGAGAAGTAATTAAAATTTCTAAGCATCAATAAGTCTGAAGTAGCCTTAATGAAACCTACATGTTAGAATTACTATGAAGTAGCCCCACACAACTGTCAGAAAACCATCAGCTATGAAATGGTATTGCTTTGTTACAAAAATAAAAAATCCCCAATAATCCTTGGTTTTAGGATTGTGCCCTTAAGCTAACATTGTATCCCAAAAAGGAAATAATAAAATGAAGTCAAAGTGACATTCTCAATTGCTTAAGTTTTCTTCTAATTATTTTAATTGTTTTACATTGAATGTAACTATTCTACTTCTATCTATCCAGTCCTTCTGACTTCCACCATCCACAATTGATAGCCTTTTTCTCTTTCTATTTATTTGTTATTTTTTGAGATGGTATATACCTACAAATCTAAGCTGTGCATGGAACTCACTACACTCATGAAATTACCTTCAAACAATGATCTTGTGAACTTGGAGTCCCAAGTGCTGATTGTTAGGCATTTGTCATTACCTGTAAATCAGAGTGTATAATACAGGTAGTGGCTTTACATGTATTGTATGCTTTTATACAATTTTATACGATATATTGTACTTGATGCTGTCAAAGTCCATGTTAAAATCTATACTTTCAAAATATGTTTTCTTTGGGAAGTCTAATTTCAGAAAGATTTTTGAAAGTATTTTTGAAATGTGCTTCAAATACCAAATATTTTTATTTATGAATGTATTGATATATTTGTTTAACCATTAGTTATTTAGATTTCATTTTATTTTTATTGTTTCTCTTGTTTTAATATGTTGTGCTCTAGTCAGTGATTTGGCTAGACTCACCATCACAGTCCTACTTTCCATGACAGGTAATTGTTTCTCTTTCTTATCACTGAATACTGTGAAAGTGTTTCTAGAAGATTCTGAAATAAATTGTTGTGATATCATCTAATTTAAGTTGAAGCAAACCTCACTTGTGAAATGAATGGTGTTTTTAAAAATAGACTTTATATAATTTGTCATTAATATTTAATGCCTCTTTCTTAACAATATAATGTCCTAAGTAGAGGGAATTTCTGAACATATTACTGTTGCTATTTTATGTGCTAAAACTTCTAGTTTTCAAAAGTATACACATACATTCATATACACACATATATGATTAGGAAGAATAAAAGTTTTGATTAAAATTATTGAGTCTGACAGGGGAAGCATTCCGTTTTAATAAAACAATGTTCAGAATAGCAACCACTTCAGGCTAAATCAATATTAAATCCTCCAAGAGAATCACTTGAGTAGCATTTCAAACCTGAAATCAAACTATTTTTATGCTACTGGAAATCACAGCCATCAGTTGTATTTTATGGAGAAACTTTCTAAACGGTCTTGATCGGGAGCTTAGGTTGAAAGTGGTTTTCCTTCATGTAGCTAAACTACAACCTGTACCACTCAATCACCACAGGTCGTGGAGAAACTGTAGCTTCTCCACTGCAATATTACCAGTGGTCACACAAAGGGTCGAAGTGTATGCAGTCCATGTCCTGTAGCTTCTCCACTGCAACATTACCAGTGGTCACACAAAGGGTCGAAGTGTATGCAGTCCATGTCCTATAAGGATTAAAGTGTCTTGAAGGCTTTCTTTTGTGTGAACGAGAAGAAATGCATGGCCTTAAATTTTTTAATGTGATTTTATTTCTTTTATATTTGTGTATTTGTATGTGACTCATATTTGCATATATGCAGGTGAACATGTGTGTGGGCACATGTGTATGTAGGTGCCCTTGCTTGTGAAGACTGGAAATTAAGGTTAGATGCATTTTTGAACACTCCTTTTTATTTTGAAATTTCTATCTTTTCCTGTACCTTTCTGACACTACTGGTCTAGGTATACAACCAGCTCTCAACAACTAGAGAGCTAGGATTGCTGGTGAGGACATCACACCTGCCTGGCTTTTCTTAGGTTCTGAGGACTCAATTCAATTTCTGTTTCTCATAGTTGCATACAACCATGATACAATCATTGAGTCATTTACTTGTCCCTGAGTCACGCTCTTATGGGATGCACAGTATCACAGAGAATAGCACTTATTTTTGCAATGTTTGTGAATATTGCAATGAGTCATAGCAAACTTTTACAGTGGAGCAAAGTGAAAGGTAAAGACCTTCTGTACCTAACCTTTGCCTTATAATATAAAGGTACATATGTGAAAAGACTTTGGGCTTTCACACAAGAAGTAATCTTCAAGCAGCCAGCAACTGGGCTTATGTATATCTGATAGCTAAATTGCATCCTTCATTAGCACTTAGCACACTGAGAAGGAAGAGTCTAAGTCCAGGTTATTCTGGGCTACATAATGAGCCAGAAGCCAAAGTGGATTCCCTAGTGAGAAAATTTCTCAAAACAAAATCCAAAAGGAAACAGAAAAGACCCTTGGAAATTTCTGAGCAGAACCAAAAATACTCACAGGGCCCATTTAGTAGCTGTAGACATTCTTCTCCACACATCATGTAGTTTTGCAAACTGATTATTTTTATTTTCTATTATCTTTCCACATACTCATCATGCTACAAGTTTCTCTGTGAAGTTTCATTGTTATGTAGTTTTATCTTTTATTTTTTTTCTTCTTGTTGTTTCTTCCCCCTCCCTAGATAGGTGGTTTTCATTTGTTTGGTTGATTGGGTTTTGGGCTGTTGTTTGTTTGTTTGTTTGCTTGCTTGTGAATTTTAGGCTTTTAGGTTTTTTTCTTGTTTTTTTTTTTTATTTTTTTTATTTTTTGGTTCTTTATTTTCTTTTGTTTTGCCTTGGAGGTTCTGTAACTAGCTCTGTAGACCAGGCTGACATCAATCAAAAAGATACTCCTACGTCTGCTTTCTGATTGCTGGGATTAAAGGTGAGTGTCCCCATTGCCTGTGGCTGAAGAGATGGCTCAATGCTTAAGAGCACTGGCTGCTCCTTTTTAGTACCTTGGGATCAACTCTCAGCATCTATGGCAGTTCACAACTGTCTGTAATTATAGTTCCAACTGATCCATTGCACCATAGGCATGCATGTGGTGTATATATCTGTTCATTTATTTTTCTAATACCAATTCATTGAATACTTTTTCTAAAATTATGACTTAACATGTGTGTTCCTTAGGTTTAATATTTAACCAGATTTAACCTAAAATGACTTGAGAAGAAAGTCTTGATGAGGACTTGTCTGGACAACATTGGCCTGTGAGCATGTCTGTTTGGGATGTTCTTGCTCATTAATTGATATATAAGGATGGAGTCCATTGTGGTCAACACAATTTTCTAGTTTGAGGCCCTGGACTATATAAAAGTACAGAAGGTAAACTAAGTGTTAAGTGGTAAGCATGGACGTGTTTGCTTTTATTTTCCTTTACTTTTTTTCACCTTTTAAAAAATTAGATATTTTCTTTATTTACATTTCAAATGCTATCCTGAAAGTTCCCTAATCCCCCACTCCCTGCCCTGTTCACCTACACACCCACTCCCACTTCTTGGCCCTGGCACTCCCTTGTACTGGGGCATATAAAGTTTGCAAGACCAAGGGGCCTCTCTTTCCAATGATGGATGAATAGGCCATCTTCTGCTACATATGCAACTAGAGACACAAGCTCTGGGGGTACTGGTTAGTTCATATTGTTATTTCACCTATAGGGTTCCAGACCCCTTCAGCTCCTTGGGTACTTTCTCTAGCTCCTCCATTGGGGGCCCTATATTCCATCCAATAGCTGACTGTGAGCGTCCTCTTCTGTGTTTGCTAGGCATTGGCATAGCCTCACAAGAGACAGCTATTTCAGGGTCCCTTCAGCAAAACCTTGCTGGCATATGCAATAGTGTCTGGGTTTGGTAGCTGATGATTTGATGGATCCCCTGGGTGGGGTAGTCTCTGGATAGTCCATCCTTTTGTCTTAGCTCCAAACTTTATCTACGGAACTCCTTTCATGGGGATTTGAAAATTTCCTAAAACTGCACAATGTATACACCACCATATCTTGATCTTATTTAGCCCTCAAGTTCTCCCTCCATTTATGCCTTAGAAATAGTACAAAACTGTCCCAAACACCAAAACCGTCTTTTTTTTTTTTTATTTGTTTAAAACGCTAAGTCTAATTAGTTCTATGTGTAAGATCATTTGAATAGGATGTTCCACTAGGTTTTGGGGAACCTCCCATTGCCACACTTCTAAAGAAAAGTGATTCTTGATCTCCCAGGAACCAACAATGGCAAAAAGCTCACTAGAAACAACTCCTCTACTCAGGCTGGAATTTTCAACTGGAATGATCTTATGCAGGTCTTCATAGATAACCAGAACCATTGCGAGATCATACAAGCAACAATAATGTCACATGCACAGCATTTTACACTACCCTCTCACAACCTCTATACCTATATTCCCTTCTACCCATTTTTCTCTGTGCTTTTGAGACCGAGGTTGAGAGTGATGGTGGACATAGATGCCCATCAATGACTGAGTGACACTCACTGTCACTTACAATCAGCATGTGCATCAGAAATGTGCCCTGCCTTAAGCATAGTCTTCTGCAATAACAAGTTTCATTTCTCAGACCAAGGTTGGAGATAGTATGACAATCAGAGAGAAACACACAATAGGTCCTCCCATAGGGCCTGCCATGGACAATTTAATACTTCTATGAAGAATATAATTAGTTTGAAAGTATATCACTTTTTATATAAAAATATAGTTGAAACAATTATTTGTGGAAAGAAAATAGTGACTCTTGAAATTTTATCGTTCTGTATACATTTGAGATTGTTGTGGTTATTGCTAGTTTAGGTGCATAAACTACTTCATCTCCTTCACTGGAAACATTTTAAAGGTTCAATTCACTCCCTTCCCCTCAACCCTAGTGATTTGTTCCTGATTCTTTGTCTCTTCCTTCAATTGTCACCAAACTGATGTGGTTTTGCCCTTTCACATTCTGATTATTATGTGAAAATATCTGTAACAATGCTGGCTGAATATATGATATTTAGTCTCCTCCATTGGAGCTACACCATTTATATCTTTGGAAGATACATTTTTTAATTAATACTTATCAGCAGTTGGAGATATTGTTGATCTTAGGGTTTCATGCAAGTATATAAGGGGATAAGTGTGAAGAAAAGCTTAATTTTAAATATTTTATGGGGCAACTGAAAATTTCTTTAAAAAATTGCCATTTAGCTTACTTTATCATGTTTATACATTTTGCTAGTAGTTGGTTATTAGTATATCTCTTTTAAAATATCATTGTGTCTATATCCAAATTAGAAATTCTTTGCATGTTTTAAATATTAATAATTTCATATATTACAAATGTATTTAACATCTTATATTTTTCTTTATAAAATTCTTCTTTGGCAATTTTTTAATTTGCAATTTAAATTATATCTGGTACTTGAACGATTGTTTGGTAAGTTTCAAAACAGTATAGAAGAATCTCATTGATTTTTGTTATATAGCACTATATAAAAATATATAGTTATATTTTTGTGACAAGTTACTGAACTTGCAACAGGGATGGCTATTTTTCTTAAAACCAATTCAGCTCCATTCCATTTAATAATTGCTGAGTGCCTAGATTAAACCGTGAGTCAGTCTGGGTAATTCTGCACTTCAAAACTCCTGAGTATTTCTCAATTTTCATAAGGTAAAAGATAACCATTACACAGGCCTGGTAACCCTTTGCTACCACACAAGAGTCCCCACAGTTGGCTGTTGGGAGCAGATACAAAGTGGCTTGTTGACTACTCGTAAACACCAACACTGAAGAGATACCTCCCTTTCATAATTCTGTCATTCGCCAACTGTCACTCTGAATCTATTCTATGAACTCTTCCTTCACTTCTTTATTCCTGTTAGCTAGTGCATGTTCTCTATGCTTTGTATTTTATGACTCTAATGCTATTCTGAAAAGCATTGAGAAGTATTTTTATGAAATTTTGACAGAAAGCCCAACATCAAAGTATCACAGAGACAAACAAAATTATGGAATTAAGAAGTAAGATTCCCTTACTTTAGATTTGGGATCAAAATGTTATAAAAATATCTCTGAACAGTGATGAGTATCATTTTATAGATACTAGCTATTCAGTCTCTTCAAAATTGAGTCATGAATTTTTTAAATCATAGATAAAGCCATATGAATTTATAGCCTAAAGCATGCATAAAAGATAAGTAAAAATTATGCTGGCTTTTCATATTAAAATCTCTGTATTTCACTCTCTCCACAAAGGTGTATATTTTTACTTGTTTTATCTGGGATTTAATTTAAAAGGCAAAGAGAGTTATTTAGGTATATCTTTTTCACCTTAACCTTCACGAAAATCTGATTTGCTTTTATCTGGCATTTCTCTGTGCTTGTTTGCTTGCTTTGTAAGGTATCTGGTTGCCATGCAGACAACTAACTTCAAAGATGCTGGTAACATGTTTCAAAAAGGACAAAGGAAGCATTTTTTAAAAGATATTGCTCGTGAAGAAGGTAAAACTGAATTATTGATAAGCTTGCTCATTCAACTGTGTTGACCAGGATGACTGGAGTTCTGTCTGCTTAACTTGGCTTCTGTCTCAGGCACAAATCTTGCCAGGTGTTCTGTGCCCTGCCAGGGAAGCCAGCGTGGTTTTTGTTTGTTTGTTTTTGTTTCTATTTTTGTGTTGTGTTTTGTTTTTGCTACTTTTACATGCAGGGATTTTGTTTTGTTTTGTTTTTCTATTTCTTTTTTAACAAATCTTTCTTGTTTACAATATCAAGCAATCACCTCAAAAGAGCATAAAGCAAACGAAAATATTCTAGATATCAGTCTGGAGATATAATGTGGGTAAAATTTTGGTGTAGAAATACGATAGCAAAATTTTGAGAGTAGAATCACAAAAGCAACTCAAAACTGTTCCAAGAGTCATTTTCATATGATATTTCCAATTTTAAGATGAGGTGTATCAAGTTGTGTTTTGTTGCTTCACTTTTTCTTGAGGAAGATAATAACCCAAAGGACAGAGAGGAGCCAGTGTTTTCCATGCATTTAAAAGGGGATGAGTACTTCCTGTACTTGACGATTGGTTATTGCTTTCTAATAAATAAAAAAAAAAAGTTTCAGTGGTTTGATCTACTTTGCATTTGATGAAACTGATATTTGAAATAATCTCACATCACGCTTGTTACTTTCTATATTCTTCATCCATATATTCACTAATATTAGATAAATTACTTCCACTTATTTGGCCTGGGTCCCTTTGCTCTAAATAGATGGGAATCATGAGAAACTGAGAAGGAACACTTTCTTTGCAGCTGTTTTTGGTCCCTGAATAACTTACACTTTCTTCTTTTCAATCCTTCACAAACCTCATCATTTCTGTAAACACTGTTCCTTATTATTTCAGGTTATAGAAATGCATTATGATAAAAATTTCTCTTATATTTTAAGAGCCTTGTGTTTTTCTGGACCTCACAGCAAGAGTTAATAACATACATTGAATTCACTTAAGACTTAAACAGCTATCCTACTGTGTATCCAGTTTGTTTGCTTAACCTACATTTTGTTTTTCAGATCATAATATACTTACATTTCTCCCTTCACTTTCCTCCCACAAACCCATCCTTGTACCCATTTGTTTTCTTTCAAATTCATTGCTTTCACTTTTCACTAGTTGTTATTACATGCATAGATGTACTTACATATGTTTTTCTAAAGATAACCTGCTCTGTCTGTACAATGTTACTTATTTTTTTTTTTTTTTTTGGGCATTGCATACAGCTTTATTTTTTTTTTTTTTTTAAGCAAAGCACCAGTTTATTGAATGGCAATGTGTATCTGATAGAGAAGATATAGAATAAAATATTTATTAATTATATCAATGATAGAGGATATATCTAAAATATATAAAGAACAAAAATATGGAACATCAAGAAAACAAATACTCCAATTAAAAATGTAATAAAGAACTGAAAAGAGAGTTTACAAGGGATGAAACAAATGGATGAGGAACACTTTTTTTTTTTTT
>NC_034604.1:80098730-80138613 GCF_900095145.1 Mus pahari | reverse complement strand
CGGGTCCAGCTGCGGGTCCCCTCTCCAGTCCGCTCTTTCCCCGGCAGTGCAGCGGAGCCACAATGTTACTTATACACATGTCTTCAGGGCTGACCATGTGGTATTGGAATTGGTGTCCTCTTCCTGAGAAGACTAACTCTCCCACTCTCAGAATTCCTGAGTTTCCAGAAGTTCTTTGTCTAGCTTTGAGGACAAATGCTCTCCCCCACACCATCTACTCTGTCACATCTGTTGTGTCATTTATTTTGTTTTGTTTTTGTTTTTGTTTTTGTTTTTTGTTTTTGTTTTTTTTTTTTTTTGGTTTTTCGAGACAAGATTTCTCTGTATAGCCCTGGCTGTCCTGGAACTCACTTTGTAGACCAGGCTGGCCTTGAACTCAGAAATCCCCCTGCCTCTGCCTCCTGAGTGCTGGGATTAAAGGTGTGTGCCACCACGCCCAGCCCTATTGTGTCATTCTTGTTGAACTCATGTTTGGGCATCATGTTGGTAAGACTATATAGGTGTAGCTTCTGACACTGCTAGAAGACACAATGTCAGAGCAAACTCCCTGATTTTTCTGGCTATTTCAATGTTTCTAAACCCTCTTCAGAAATATTCCCCAAACACTAAATGCAGAAGGTTTTTATTTTTTTTATTTTTTTATTTTTTTATTTTTTATTTTTTAAGATATATCCATTAGGACTAGACTCCACGTTTCTACAGTTCATTGACTTACAGTCTTCTTAAATGGTCTTATCTGTTGAAAAGAGAAATATCCTTAATAAGGCATTACAGTTACTATCACCTCTACATGTAAGGCCCAATATTTTGAGCACCAGTGGGTATTATGTTAGTTTAGCAAAGTGGTGGCTATTCTCCTCTAAGATCCACAATTGCACTAGATCAGATACTTGGTTAGGTTCCCAGTGGCATCCATGACCTTCCACTTAGTGTATCTTAAATCCAATTAGAGGTCAGTCTGTTCCTTCTATATGTGTGCCACTAATAAACCTTTGGGTTATCATCCATATGGTTATTGTTATGATTCATGTGTCATAGTTGCATAACACTATCATTTTCTCCTTTTGGAAGCATGCATGGAATCTTTTAGTAGAATGAAAGCTTATACCCAGAGAGGAGGCATATATGTCAACTCTAGCTCAAGGCTCTGTGCCTGAAATTTATGGTGTCTTCTTGGGCAACACAGAGTAATAGCAATTGTCTGTATGTTTTTTGTTTTTTATTTTTTGGGGGGAGAGAGTCGCTCTTGAAATACCTTGACCTACAACCCAAAAACAGTGCTTCTCATTTCTGTTATCAGAGTTTTTGTTTGGTGGACTTTGATCTTGGAAGGAGAATTGTCATTATAGATGAGAAAAATTCTTATCTGGATTTAGCTTCTTTTAAGAGAACAATGAAACAACCAACTATACTTGGCTTGTTCTTATTGCATCACATAACTAGTAACTCTGAGTTGATTATTAGTATAATCGTATGATAATATAATGGAAAATTTAAGAGATTGTCTTCCTGGCTAGTTCAAAAAGCAACTTTAGCAGCCTACTTAAGACATAACCAGAAGAGGGGTGTATCAAGAGCATAGGTACCAGTAATATGATTCATGCAAATAAAGGCCTGTTTAGTTAGACTTTTGCTACAGTCTTTAAGGTAAGTGCAAGACCATACCTGAAACATTCACAGAAGTCTTAAGACTGTGTTTACCTTAATC
Source organism: Mus pahari (assembly GCF_900095145.1). Classification (NCBI taxonomy): domain Eukaryota; kingdom Metazoa; phylum Chordata; class Mammalia; order Rodentia; family Muridae; genus Mus; species Mus pahari. Next base: position 80,136,905 of record NC_034604.1, on the reverse strand, counting down.
ACATGTGTTTCACAAAGGTGGCAGGAAAAGTGATCATCTCCCACCTGATGAAAACGGATACAGGTTCATTGCTGTGATTTGGTACAAGTAAATATGATTGTAATGTTTTTATTCCACAGTAGAGCTATGGAATGTACTGAATAATGGGACTGATGTGAAAGCTGTTTAGCTGGTGAAATGTCATTGGTAGCAGCCAGGATACCGTGGAAAAGTCTACCAATTGTCTATTAGGTAACTAAGTCATCATTGCTCCTAACATTTCAGCTCATTTAAAGACAAAAATAATTATTAAAAAGAAGTTCTTGCAATAAAAGCTTACAGATAACTGAAATTTTATATGACCCAGCACAGGGGAAGGCCAGGGCCAAGTAGTGGGAGTGGGTGGGTAGGGGAGCAGGGGCAGAGGGGGTGTTAAAGGGAACTTTCAGGATAGCATTTGAAATGTAAATAAAGAAAATAATAATTATAAAAAATAGTTCTTAGTTAGATTTAATCCATATCCCACTGTCCCTCACAGAGATGGATCTCTCAAAACTGTCCTCAAAAGTCAAAAAAGTATATCCTTATAACAGAGACTATTAAATAACAGAGTAACTCAGACATTTCTCTCTGAGTTTTCCATAAGATTGAGTTTCATAAGATTGAAGGGAAAGATAGGCTTGTAAGGAAGAATAAAATTCACTTTCAAAGATACATAGAATGATTGACATTTCCTGTATTGTATATGTAAGTCAAAGGCAACATAATTTGCTTTTACTTTTTCTATTATTATTACTTGCCAGAGATGAATGACCTAAAGCAAGTAGTAGCATTCTTTAATTTTTGATACAATTGGTTTGTTAATTTTTCAGGAAGGTGGGTTAATGCTGGTATAATGAAGCAGTAAGTTTCACCTTCCCACTGGAACTCCAGATTTATTCAGTTTTAACTGCACACATACAACTTTGTACTGCTTGTTAATATGCATAATAAAGTTTAAACATGTATTTATCACAAAAATAAAAATAATAGATGACCAAGAAGGTACAGAATTACTTGTGAAATGAATAAAACAATGATATATAAATTATTGAAGTTTTGTGGCATTTATATCAGTATTCATTAAAGGATTGTTTTAAAGTTTGTATAACAAAATATAATAAATATTTAAAATACCACCTGGAATGAGCAACAATAAAGTGTCTTTGTATAGATTTCTTAGAAGACATATAACATATGTTACTAAATTTCATGTGATCTATGTATTACTCTTTAACATAATTTATCACCCCATAGTCTTAGTTAAATTAGAAATCCTTCAGTGACTAATTCAGAGACAGAAGAGAGTCTCATCGTATACAGCAAGTTCTTAATGCAAGCAACTTCATCGTGTATATAAATAGTAACACTTAGTCATATGTCCATCACTATTCTGAGCAAATGTCCTGAGGTAATATAAAAATTATGTTTTTGCCTGGGGACTTGTGCACTCTAATTCACAAAATCTTCCCTGGCTTTCTACTCCCAATACAGTTTGGTTACAAAAATGGAAAAGTATTCAACTCTCAAATTACCTCTCAGTATGCTTTAGCAAAATCAAATTAATGATCTAATTCTACATAATTTCTTGTAACTATTTTCACTATATCATTCAGAACACTACAGGTTTGACTTGATGAAATTTTATACTATTCTAACCCTTAATTAACATGGTGCCTAAGGAAATTATAAATAAAATTGTGGTGAGAGCAGCATAGAATTGGAAAGGAGGTGTTACTTACAAAATCTTTGTTCTGTAAGGCAAAGTTTAAGATTTCCCTATTTGAAATACACATGGAAGCAGATGCACGGGAATGGGATCGGAGGTTTGTGGAGGGGAAACCAGGAAAGGGGATAACATTTGAAATGCAAATAAATAAAATATCCAATAAAAAAGAAATACACTTGCAAAGATTATTCAAAAAGAACATGATGAAAACTGATTTTCAAAGTAATTATAAAATAATGGCTAAGGAAAATCCAACACTGGTTCTTTGACAGAAGGTACTCCCTTCTCATAGGTGACACATTGAAAACATTGAAGGCTCTGCTCAACCTTGTAGAAACCTGAAAAGAGCTGTGCTGCTGCAGACACTATTTGTATCCTGTGAAATGCCCACCAAATGCTCTCACTGCCAAAGCTAGAGGCTTTCAAGAGAAATGTCACTCCTCACAGCCAGTGAGGAGATTTGACACATGGCATCAAAGCATCCTTAGAGCTATGCCTGGTATAGAAGAAGCTGCATCTCTCAAGGAGAAAAGGTTACACTGAAAACCTTAAAGGCTAAGACATTTTTTTTTTTTTTTGCAAATAATTAAATGACATAATTTTAAAAAATCTTATGCGAGTAAAACTCTCCCCCCCACCCCAGAACAGACTATTAACAAAATGTTTAAACGTTGATCTTTAGTTTCCAATACCAAGGGCATACAATAAAACAGAGCATATCTTGCTTCAAATATTGATTTCTGTGCAAAGAGCTTTGGGAGATAACACAGCATACGAGCATCCGCAAAATGTCATGGGCTTATTATTTGGGGAAAAAAAAACTTAAAGGACTTCACACAATGTTGACAATACTAGTGGACTGCACCTTTGTGGAAAACATCTTTTTAAAAAATAGATTTTTTTGTAATTATATTTGAACAAATTCAAAGCTTAATTAAACTTCTAGTGAACTAAATTTCTGTTTATGAGTCTTGTCTCTATTTAGGTGTTATTGTGACTTCATGGAAGCTATTATTCTGAAATAGTCGGTTTTGATGAATAAACATTTGGTACTTTTGAATTAAACTTCTTTAAATGTAATCATTATGAATAAGTTATAGTAAAAAAACCCACTAGTTTTACAGATTATGTCCACTCTGTGGAATAAGTTCAATAAAGATAATAGATAATTAATAAAAAAAAATAATGCCTGTGGTTTTGTTACAGAATCAAAAGCAGAAGGCAAGATTGCTAACTTCCTGACAATGGCTTACATTTTCACATAGTTTAATTTAATTTAACTCATATACATATATATATATATATGCACATATATATATATCTGTATATACATATATTACATATTTATATATATTAGATATATGTAAAATATATATGATATATTAATATTCAGATGTGGAATGATAAATGCACAATTTCTCCATGACCAAATAGTCACTGCCGTGAAGCCAGAATTAGTATCTGTGTTGCTCAGATGTACAAACTTTCTCTTGTTCAGACAATATGTTTAACTAGACTGTCAGCATCAGAAAAAAAAAAAGTATTAATGACAGCAGCAATGTTCTAATATAGCTAATTTTATAGAACCTATTCACTAAGAGAAAATAAAATTACGCATTTTTCTATGGATCATGAAATAGCTACTCGTCTAAACGCATTGCAGTCTGAATCCATCTATGCTGAGTAAGCAATACAATGATGATTGTTTTAATTACATAAAAATAACAGCTGTTTTATAAGTATTTTCAAATACTTGCTGAAGGTTAAAAGTGAGAATAGGCTGATAAAGTTAATTTGTTCCTGGATAAGTACATTCTCTGCTCTAATGATGTTACTTTCACTTTAACTAATTGGTTATGCAAGAGGTTTTACATACCTGTGACAAAGTTAGCCAGAGAACTTAAAACAGGGTGGTGAGACATCAGCTGTTAAAGACATTTGCTGCCAAGCCTGATGACCTAAGATCAGTTCTTAGAAGCTACATGGTGGATCACCATATGGCTAAAGGTATATTAGAAATATACTTTGAAAATGGAGAGAGATCTATTAATGACTGTACAGCAGACTACCAAAACATTTATTGGTGATACAAAAGGATTGAAGGGATTTAGATAGAAAACAGAGATGGTGTCACCACACAACAATGGAGAATAAACACTAGTGTTTAGCATTCACTGAAATCTGAAGCAACAGATTTAGGAAATGAAGCCATAGCCATTATAAACATAGTCTGGATTTAAAAACAAAAACACACTTTTAATCTTTGTACTGCATTTATTTCTGTTCCATGTAATAAAAAAGAACTTAAAACTCAATACAGCAGAGCAAATTTTTCATGTCTTTCACTTATGTGACACAAATTCTAATTTAAATAATAGTAAAGTTTATAATTTCTGTAAAGAATAAAGATCTATTACTGATTGCTTGGAAAAAAGTAGACTAGAAGTTCAAATAAAATTCAACAAATGAGAAAATAAATTTGTTTTAATAAGAAATCTCAAAATTATGGGTGCTTACTAGTAAATCTTTACAAGTAAAGATTCTTGAAGCCAAAAGAGAGCATATGACATATCATTAAGACAGAGACTATCCATTAGTAAATTCTGTTGTTAGAGATTGATCAGAATGTGTTGCCTTAGAATCTATAGACTTCATGAAGTAAAGTCTGTGGGTTAACTTAGTAAAATCAACTTATATAAATTTAAGAAGCTTTGTCAGGGACTGGGGTAATGTGGACATGAGAGCGACAATGGGCAATTTACTGTGAGGCACTGAGACTTAAGTGGTAAATATGCGTGTGAGTTTAATTTCCCTTTCTGTTTTCAGCAAAGTTCTTAATGGTATAGATAATGAAAAGACAAACATGCAGACAGGAGAAGGATTGGTATTTTATGGAAAATCTCTGTGGAAGAAAGAAAATGGTATTAATCTGAAACAGAATGCCACAGTGTTGTGAAAAAGAGGCGGGATAAGTGAGCCACAAAGTTAATTGTCATGTATTGCAAGAAGCTTCTCTGAAGAAGTTTGATAGAGTCAACAATTTATGGATATCATCATAAGCTAATAGGAGTTGGTTTACTTTCTATAACTCTTTAGCAGAATGATCATATAATTTGCCTTATGTCTACAAGTTGCCTAGGCAGACATTCCTGGGCTCAATAATGGTGTCAGGAATTGTTTCTATTTCGTGGATCATGAATTAAGTCTAGTCATAAAATGTTTTTGTTATAGCCATAACAACATCTGTACCACTATTGCACCAGTGTGTGCATCTTGCCAGTATAGTCATTGTTGTATCTCACAGGTTTATTGCTGGGTAAGGTTTATTGTTATTTTTCTCCTCATGTAACAAATATAGCATCTTCAAACAATACATAATCTAGACAAAAGGATGAGGAAACTTCTAGGAAACTTCCAATTTGATTTTTCAATTATCTAGGACTCGAGTATGTGTAAACCTCAGCCATAGGACCTAACTATTAAGCTCTAGAAAGTAACTAAGAATTTTGGCAATAGAATGCCATGTTTAAGAGTATATGGGGCATCACTGGGCAATAACTCTAAAAGAGGGAACCCATTCCTAGAACTAAGCTTTTTATTTGTGAGCCTGTAGAGTCTAGTAGGAACTTTCCCCCTGCTCTACATAATCTTATCAGCATTATAACAGATAAATTTTATTTTCTTCATCATTCATAGTCTTCATTTTTTGAGGCCTTGTAATGATTATCAGTCTATAATAGCTATAATTAAATTCATGACAGGTACAAATATAACTGAAACCATTCATCCAGAAGTATAACTACTATACCATGGAAATAAATGTATGAAAGAAAAGAACATATTATAATCCCAGATGACTTGAGTGTAATTTATTTGAAGCATCTTTCCAACCAATGGACAGAGCTGCTGATGCGTGGTTGAATTAGGAGAAAGTTGGAAGAAGCTGAGGAGGAGGGCAACCCTGTAGGAGGGCCAGCAGTCTCAATTAACCTGGACCCCTGAGATCTCTCAGATACTGGAACAACAAGCAGGCAGCATACACCAGCTACTATGAGGACCTCAACACATACACAGCAAGAAACTCAAGAGACTCCAAGGAGTTTAGAAGTCTGGCGGGGTTGGGGACATCCTTATGGAGACAGGGGGCAGGGAGGAGGTATAGGATGTGAAACAGTCAGAGGGTTGACCATGAGAATAAAGTCTGGAGTTTAAAATAAGTATTTTTAAAAACAAATTAAAAGTAAGTACATACCATGCACTTCCTTTTGGGTCTAAGTTACCTCACTCAGGATGCTATTTTCTAGTTCCATTCAGTTGCCTGAAAAACTCAAGATGTCCTAGTTCTTAATAGCTGAGTAGTATTCCATTGAGATCACAGAACTCAAAAAGTTCAACAAGCTGAAGTGCCCAAGTAAGCATGCCTCAGTCCCACTTGGGAGAGACAAGAAAGCAATCACAAGTAGGGAGGGAGGGAGGGACCTGGAAGGAAAAGGGGACAGGGGTTGGGGAGGAGTGGAGGGGAAAGGGGAACCTGATCTGTTTTGGGTGAGGGAAAAGGACTGAAGCCCTGAGGGCCAGCTGAAAGAATGGAAACAGGCAACCTCAGGAAATAGGAGGTTGGGGGACCCTCCAGAATGCACCAGAGACCTGGGAGGTGAGAGACTCTTAGAACTCAAAGGGAGGGACTTTATATGAAATGCTTGACAGTAGGGAGAGGGAATTTATAGAGCCCAGGAAGACAGGGCATCAAGTGAGGGATGGGGTTGCCATCCCATAGTCACACCTTTGACCCATAATTGGTCCTGTCTGAAAGAATTATAGGAATAGAAATGGAGAGGAGCCTGAGGAAAAGAATGTCCAGTGACAAAGTGGGATCCAGCTCAAGGGGAGGTCCCAAGACCTGACACTATTACTGAGGCTATGGAACACTCACAAAAAGGGACCTAGCATGACTGTCTTCCGAAAGACCCAACCAGCAGCTGAATGAGTCAGAAGCAATTATTTGCACCAAACCAATGGACAGAAGCATCTGACCCCTGTTGTTGAATTAGGGAAGGCTGAAAGAAGGAGGGACAGCAGTCTCAGTTAATCTGGATCCCTGAGACAGTGGACCACCAAACAGACTGCATACATCAGCTGATTTGAGGGCCCCCAACACACATAAAGTAGAGGTCTTCTGGGTCTGTGTTCATTCAGAGATGATGCACCTAACCCTCAAGAGACTAAAAACCCTAAGGAGTTTAGAGGTCAGGTGGGATGGGAGATAAGGTCATCCATGTGGAAAAGAGGTGGGGTGGGAAGGAGGTGTGGTATGTGGAACAGAAGGAGAGTCAATGGGGGTAGGGTGGGGAATGGAATATGGATTGTAAAAAATAAATTAATTTTAAAAATAATAAATAAAAGCAAATTAAGCTGGACATGGTGGCGCATGCCTTTAATCCCAGCACTCAGGAGACAGAGGCAGGCGGATTTCTGAGTTCGAGGCCATCCTGGTCTACAAAGTGAGTTCCAGGACAGCCAAAGCTATACAGAGAAACCCTGTCTCAAACACCCCCCCCAAAAAAAAAAGCAAATTAAAAGAAGAATTATGATTGACAGCCCAAATATTGGCAGCATCCAGGGGGAATACATTGAAACATAAAAATTAGGTCAATACAGTGGTAGATGTACATTCATTTTTTGGAGTTAGATATTCAGATGTTTTAGTGTGGTATTAATAAATATTTAAATCGTATACCTGCCCATCCTGACACGTTTTCATGTTTAATGTCATTAAAGAAAACTGTGATAGTTTGTCTTTGTGTGGAGATGCCAGGGAGGGAATGTTCTGAGTAAATAGTATAACTGTTTTATTGTTAGGTCTATTTGTCTTGGTAACGAGTTGAAAGACATTTTCAATTTAGACATCAATCTTGTGCTTTGGCTAATGTGACCCTTTATGAAATGGGTATCGTGCAGATGCTGACTGAATCAAGTTCTGCAGCTATCCCGAATGAGGCCAGTCTGTGGCTCCCAGCAAATAAATTTAGGTAATTGCCTGGTGGCAGTGCTCCTGGGAAGCAGCCATCCCATTCTGGCGATCCTTCTCAGGTGACATCACTGGCTCTGGGACACAGGGAACAATTTCCTCTCTTCATGAGCTCTTGCAACACCCAATTACAAGGTGCTGATTATGGAGCAAACATTTTGCCTAAATCGGCTATTCTCCTAAAATTACCTGGAATATTGCAGCCAATATTATTTGGAGAGTATTTAAAAGGAAATGAGGTTAACTAACTTGATTAATTTCATAAATTAATTGCTCTACTGGAAAGAAAACAGCCTTGATTCCACTAATATTTTTTTATCATTTAGAAATATATTGGCCAATTATGCTTCTGGGCAAGACTGAGTACTGGGAATTATATTTCTTTAATGCCTGAAATAAGACAAAATGAGAGCTCTGCATCCTGACAACCTGACACATTAGATGCAGGAACCCTTTGAAATGATCCATAAAGAGGACAGGTTGAGAACATCTAAGGTATAAGAACACAGGAGGGTTTGTCTTTTACAGGCTCTATAAATCCTGCCAGATAATTTATATGTGTAAGCAAGTAACCAAAATGCCCAGTACTTCAGAATATTGGAAGCTCAGTGTGGGCCTTAGAGTCAAGCTGTGCCAACAGGTTTTCCTTCCTTCTTGGTGCCCAGAGAAAAGCTTATTTCAGGGCATTCTCATTGTCTAGAGGCAGCTCATATTCCTTGTGTCTGACACATTGCCACTGTCTCCACAGACTTTTTTTTTTTTTTGTATAGAACAAAGTTTATTAAGGGCAGGTGGAGGGGAGTTAAGAGGGTAGTAGAGGCAGAGAAAGGCAGAGAGAGAATAGAGAAGTAGAGGAGTAGAGTCCTACGGTGAGCACCTGGAGAGAGAGGGGGAAGGGAATGGGGAGAAGGTGGGAGGAGGAAGGGAAGAGCATGAGAGGAACAAGAGTCCACAGACATTCCTTTACATACCATTCCTCCAACCCCCTCTGCTGCCCTTAAGGACTCTTGTCTTTACCCCACACAGTCAACCCAGGATAATTGTATAAACAAGATTATTTGTGTGAAAACAGTTTTTCTTCTACAGTGCTGATATTATTGGCTGCATGATACAGAATATCCATGGTTTAATAGAAAAGGCATGGGAATGGGAAGCTCTCTGAGCTTCTTACCATGATCAAAGCAGAGAAGAGACATGCTGAGATCCTCAAGTCACACTGAATTGAGGAGATGATATTGTAGTTAAACCTGGTTCTTCCTCCCGGCCCTATGGTTGCAGAAATAAAGACTCAGACTCAAAATATATTTACAATTATCTTGGCCATATTAGCTAGGCTCTATTCTGAATAGATCATAACTAAAATAACCCAGTTATTTAAACTTACATTCTGCCTCATGACTGGTTACCTGTGCTCAGGCACCATATTTCTGCCTTATCACCTCATTTCAGCGACCCTCTTGTCTTATTTCTTCCAGAATTCTTTTTCCTTCCAGATGGCCCATCTCTATTTCCTTCCTAAGCCATAGGACATAGGTTTTTCAATTGACAGGTGATGAATTCATACAACTCACAAGATATTCTGTCTACAAGATGGAACTGAGTCTCTAAGAGGGGGTTATTTTGGAGATCTTAGGACAGCAACTTTTAGCAGGTTGCTATACAGAGAGGACCATAGTGTCCTCAGGGCCATCTGCCTGGCAAATAGCCTGCTTGATGAATAGCAATAAATTGAAAGGTACTGATTATATGTCTCAAATGTACAAGTGGTACGGTAAAATGTGCCAAAGGACACCTGGGAAAGAGAATTTGCCTAGTTAGACTACCAAAAATGTGGCAGGTTGAAATAATTAAGAGAATTTGCTAACAAACACAGAATTATATTTTATCTCTCGGTGAGAACATTTTTTTAAAGGAGAGATTTGAAGAAATATCTATGCATCCCAGATAGGGCACTGATAACAGAGATAAGGATTCCTACCAAATCAAGCTTAATGAATTGGCAAATGAATTGTGGTTGCTTACAAGAGGGTGGATGTAGGATTACTGTACTTATGAAACATGGATGCATCAAAGGTTACTACATCACCACAAAGTCCACAGCATCATGGGTGATGAAAGCTGTATCCCTGGAGACATCTGAATGACTTGTCAGAAGTGGGCTGGTAGAAAAGGTTTCTCTCCCAAGCAAGTGTTTACTGTTTCTATAATCTTATAGCAGAGCTTCTGAGTCTTGTAAATTTCACTTATTCTGAAACTGCGATGTATTTGCTTTTTAACTCCCATGAGCTTCCCTCTAGGGGAGAGCGCCTCAATACATAGGAAACTGCTTCATTCTATCCCTCTGATGATTAATACTCTGATGACATTAAAACTTAAAAATCACTTGTCAGAATCACGTGATTCTTAATTACCTACATGCTAGAACAAGGTTCAAACATTTATAGTGATAAAAATTTCTAGGGCCCAACAAGGTGATATTTAAAATGCCTGCCCTTCAATCAAAAATTACGAAGCAAGAAAAGAAATAGAGCATGGTCCATAAAGATGACACTTATCAATCATTTGACACTGAGCTAGGTTTGACCTATGTTACATGCAAGGACAAGTGCATTAAAAGTTACACTATATTCTCTATATTCAAAATATGAACAGGGATACGGGAGATAGTAAAAACTGAATTTTCAGACAAGGGCTAAGGGATAAGGGAAGTATACTAGATGAAGTTGAAATTGATACTATGCTAGATGTGTGAGGGGAATAAAGACAGAGACACATCACTGGACAGCAATAGATATTTTCAAATGAAACACCAAGAACAGGTGTGAAAAATGACATCGATAAACTTTAGAATAACAGCAAGGACACTAAAGGCCATCAAATTATAATGTCAGAAATATATTATCAAGGAAAATTTTGGGGAAATTTTTCATCCAAGAATAAAAGTATAAATTTGAATATTAACAAAGCTCAATAAAACTCAAGTATGAGAAATGTAAATTTATAATTTACACTGGAAATAGTAATATCAGGGCATATCATGATCAAACTGACTAAGTAAGCTTCCAGAGGAGAAATCAAAATTGTGTAGAAAAAGAGATATCAACTTAGAAACAAAGATGGATAATCTAGTCATATATTTTGTACCAAACAAGAAGATAAGTATAAAATGATATGTTCTAATTATTGAAAGAAAATATAAATCACAGTGACATGGCTATTACAACATTTCATTAAAGCAAACATTATCAAACTTTTCCTAATATACTGAAAAACTTCAGCACAAGCAGCCTGTTTCATGAGAAGTGACAGGTAAATAGGAAATCATACCAGGTTCAAAAATGGCTTAATGAAGAACATTGTGATCATTGGTTCTAATCGCCAATTTAGATCATTTAGATCGGCTGCTATTGAAACAACCTTGGATCACATGAGAGTGCTAAGGTGGGATTGTCTAAATCAGGTGTTCTATGAGTACATCTGTGGGTGATTAATTTGTTTACAGTAATGGAGCCTGGAAGACAGCTCACTGTGGGTGGGACCATTGCTTAGGTTTGTGTTCTGACTGGTATAAAACAGTAAAAGATTGCTGAAAAACTCTAAGCATGCATCTATTCATTGTCTTGCCACTTTAAGGTCCTGTCACATTAACATCCCCACAATGATGGACCATGTCCAGCAGCTATGAGATAAACTCTTTCCCTCCTATGTTTCTTTTGAGAATTTAACCATAGCAGTAGGAAATGAAAGCATAATAGACATCAAAAGCAAATTTCAAATATAAATATTTACAACATCCTTTAAAAGATAATTAACTAAAACAGTATAACAATATAAAATGCAATTTTATATATACTTGTAAAATACTTGACAACAATATTATATAGATTGGAATAAGCCAAAATACTTTAAGATTATATAACACATTAGCATAAATGCTTGCATGTACATTTGTTAGAGATATTTATAAAACAAAACTGAGTTATAAAATCAACCCAAGCATCAGCCAACTGAACAATGGATAATGAAAATGTGGAAATTCTTCTATTTGGACATGAAAAACAATATCCTCTCTAGTAAACTGAGTGCCAGTAGGAGAGTCATCATGTCACATGATTTAAGGTCCACCCAGGAAAATAATTTTTTTGTCTTTATTTTCTGTCATTTGTGCAAACAGTCTTTCATGCACACATGGGATGGAAGTAGAAATGAAACCATGCAGAAGAGCAAGAGAACTGATAGACTGGAAGGAGAAACATGGATCTAGGTGATCATGGGAGTATGTAGTCTCAGCACAATATAAACTTATATGAAATATTCTTATAAAACCAAATACAACATGCAATTAAGAAGCACAACAAAATATGTTATATGCTACATAATTGACTGAGAGTGTGATAGTCTGTTTATTTATCGATTTATTTATTATATTGTGAATCAATGTACATAATTTTACTTTTAAACAGGTTGGGTTAGACTGGCAATTAGTAGCAATATATATGTTGTATTGTAACAAACTCATGGAATTCTTCCAAGCTTAAGGGCCATGTATCATGGGGCATACACCCAGCTTGCAAGTGTGCAGAGAATGGAGCTGATTGTCCTTTCTTAGGCAACATTTTTTTTTTTTTTTGCTTCCCTTTCTCTCTCTTTCTTCTTTCTTCCATTGTAACTCTTACCAATCATGTACACAGCACACAATCTTTGATACTGCTATGTAATCACTAAATTAGGAGAAACGTTATTTTATTTAATGAAACCTCCCCAGCACAATGCTTTCTTATGCATTTTACTTGTTCTACCTATTCCTATTTTGTTTTTAAATTAGACAACTTTTACCACTTTTCCTCCCTCCTTTTCTTCCTTCCAAGCCTTCCGATTCATTCCTCCCTACTCTCCCTAAACTTTATTGTGTCTTAGGGGAGAGCAGTGAATTGTAGGAGTTAGAAAGGAGAGAGGGCACCAGAAAAACATGGCCCACTGGATCACCTAAGCAGGGCTCATGTGGATTCAGAGATACTGAGTGGGCAAGCACTGGACTTGTCTGGAACTGTATCAGATCTCCCCTTTCCTCTCCTCTTCTCTCCTCCCCTCTCCTCTCCTCTCCCCTCCTCCCTCCTCTTCTCTCCCTTTCATCCCCCCCCCCCTTCTCTTCAATTCTGCTGTTCTTTTGTTCTGTCTCCACTGAGGCACCTGAGACAACAGGGATGGGCAGTAGATTAAGGGTTTTGACTCCACTTTCAAGTGAAATACTCTGGAGAAGAGAAGCATAAGACATAACTCAAAAGAGATGGAATGTGGAATTCAAGAATGCATGTAGACATATAATACTTTTTATCATTTTATCAAAAAGCAACACGTATATTTGCAATTTCATGAAGTTACTTTCATTTAAAAGTGGTATTCTTTTTAGTTTCTCTGACAAAAATCACTAATTCCCCATAGGTACTGAATGAAATTACCAAGTTTTATTTATACTTACTAATTAAAGTGACATACTCAGTAATATTAATAGTACTGGGTTTGTCTCTTTGGAAGGATGAAGGGGAATAAAGTTTGTAATTTCCCAATCACTTGGTCCCCACAAACCAACGGAGACCACCAGGAGTCTTCCTCATATGAAAAAGCAAAGAGTCTTTATTCAAGTTTGAGCTTGGATCCTCCAACCTCTCCAGCACAGTGGATATCATGGTATGTGCTGATCTGGTACAAGCCTTGCTTGGCAATTAGATGATTGACATTTGATTGATTGACTAGTGATGATTTCAGCTTGGCATGAACAAAAGTTGCTAGCTTTAGACATAAGGTACTTTCCAATGAAGAACAGATTGTTCATTGCTAGGAGTGGAGTGGCTATTTGCTTGGGGAATTGTGATTGTTACTAGGGTGACACAGCTCCTGGAACAAGTTGGGGTTTTTCCAGAAGCTAAGTTCATTCAGAGGGCAAGTTAATCATAAAATGGCATCTGAGAGCAAAATGGAGTATGTAATGTTAAGTTGGGCCCTTCAAGGTGGGCCCTTCAAGGTGGGTTCTGATGTTCATTCATCTCAATTCAAAAATTCTGGATGAGTGAAACTAGCAATCATTTCCCTTAGTATTTCCAGAGTGGCTTTCTCCTAGATCCCACTTTCAATACACAACTAATACATATGCTTTTATACATGCTTTCAAATCCAACCTCTTAGCAATATTTTTCCTTTCCCTCTGACAATATAATTTTATCAGATCCTTCAAATCCCAAGACATTTGATCTTTCTGAAATCTAAAAAAATAAATAAAAAGATATTTTCACAATTAATAATCTAGGAGCAACTGCTAGTTTCAGTGTCTTAAGAAAAACCCTCCTCCATGGTTTATTATTTTACCTAACTTGACATATCAGTTCATTCATTCATTTAGAAGAGTATTGATTCAGGTCATGTATTCAAAATGATTTCTTTTTCCTGGAATCATAAATTGTTGTATCATGCCTCACGCTTGTCAAAAGCTATACCGAGCAAGTGAATGAGCCTCAATTAAAATATTCCCAATCTCTTACACAAACTATCAAACATAATTTTAGGTTTTGGCTTATCACATACAATACATAAAGCATTTGCATCCGCTTGATTCACACTCCTCTGAATACATCCTTATAAGACATATTACTATGCATTTAAAATTCTCTCAATGTGAAAGTAATGGATGCAAGCAGCATGAATATAATGCCTCAGTCTCAGTTGTGGGAGATATTTCATTTTAATGCAATTTCTTTCCCTTCAAGATACTATGATTGAAAATAAAGTGAGTGGGTGACAGGTGTTTCTCCCCTTCTCCTCACAGGCTCCTTTGCCACTCCAGCTGAGAGATCTCATAAAAGTGTCAGCTCTCCGCTGGCAAAGCACACTGCACCTGCGTACTGTGTGCTTAGTGACTAAGAACATTTATATATAGCTGCATTCCGAGTCACATGAATTGAGAAAATGCAACTCAAACACCATATTGCATCCATAATGCATTTTAAGATGCAATGTTTGTTTTTTTTTTCCCAGCCTAAATGTGTGAAGGTGATTTCTTATTCTATTTAAATCATGGCCACTTCAGTATTCACATAGTTTGGAACATTGTGGTGAAAGCATGGAAATAAGACATATGCACTTAAGCAGACAAAACAAGTTTCCTTTAGCTACTCAGGGTTTGTGAGCTCTGTCCCAGAATATGCTAAGCTCCTCAAACTTCTGTTCTCCACTGAAGCTTTGTGGAAGTTAATAATCTGCCAATTCACTTAATTTCCACTGGTGATTTGAGAAACTGTAAGTGGTGGCAGAAAGCAGCATTATCCTACTGACGGATGCAAATGGAGCTTGGCTGTACCCTTCCTTCTCATGAAAATTTTACTTTTTTTCCATTTGAATTTTGTCTTTCTCACCATGATTTACCTTCATGTAACAAAGGTACTAATCAACTTATCAGACTCAAAAAGGGGGGAAGAACTTGCTAACTACACTTCAGAAGAAATATTTCTGTAATAATTCATGTAAATATATGAAACACAATAGAAGACCATGAAGTATGCTTAGTAAATTCTATTTTAAACCTTTTAAATACATACTTTTGCTAATATTTTATATTTTAGCTGTTTTTTTTTTTCCTCCAAGTCACTGGAAACTTTACTCCTTGAAGGCTGTCATCCAGTTTTTGAGATGTTCAGAGTGCCTTGTGGTCCCGTGTATTATTCTTGAGAGTCAGGAGTGTGACTTTTGTGAGTTTTCTTTCCCTTTGCCTTCTTGTTTTATTGTCTAATGAATGTCAAGTCAGTATCTTCACGTAGACGCGCCCACTAATTTCCAAAGCAGAGAACACAGATGTCAGACCGCACAGACTAAAAGCAAAAGTAGATGGAGAAGGCTCTGACAGAATGGTCTGGCTGTGTGATGGGCCATGTGCTGGTTAGCATTTTAGTGAAGGAACAAACTCCTGGAGTTTCCAAGTTCTATATAATAATGAGAGAGTATTTATAACCACCTAGAAATTTACGGAACTATGTCAATGATCTATGGGAAAAACATCAAGATTAATATACTTTTCTGAAATTCATTTTATCTTCATATGAAACAAAATCCTATTTTATCAACATTTACAGTATTTTATGTAATTAATATTTCAGTAAATTATGTTTCTATAGTAATGAGTATCATTTGGGATATAAGTACTATGAAACAGCTCAGTTTATATCTCCAAATATGAAGTCCTTTCTTTGCTAGATCAAAGAGAATAATTCAATATTGATTATGTATATAGGGTGCAGGCCATTTAAATTCAGAGGGTTTATACATATTATTTAATTTTTATTTGAAAATAAGAGAATCCATGGCTCATTTTATATAACTCATTACTACTTTTGAAATTTCCATTTCTTTTTGAAAATAACAAATAATTCTAGTGATAAAAGAGAGAATTCTCAGCCCAATATTAGGGTTACTTTTAAGCAAGCCAACAGCAAGGCCCACATACGAACTTGGCACTACATAAAGTAAAAGACAACATTTGTGTGTTGAATGTATGCTATAACTTTCAAATAGGGTATGTTAATTTGAAGTTCACAATCAATTATACTACAAGTATTATGTAATTTTTGGCAATTAAGATTAGCACAGGACTTGTGTTTCTTTTTTTTTTTTTGGCTATATCAAAAACACATAGACAAATTATTTAAAAATTCTCATACCCATGTTTAATTTCAGAAAATTATGTAACTATCATTGTTTTTAAAATATGATTTGAGTTTCATTTCTAACTAAAAGAAATGATAGGCATAAACTTTTGTTCATTAATGCAATTTTGCTTTAATTATCATTCATTTATAGGACAAAAATGCAACGGACATTTGGAAAAGTATGTTTCCATTTTTTCAGGTGATGGCTTATTTTTCAGTTTATTCCTGGAGTTTCTTTTATATATTAGCAAAGCCACAATTATCATGTATTAGACTCCTGCCATTTACATTTTTGATACTGAAATCTCTGTTTATCTCTTGTTGTTTCATGATCTTGATGACTCCCTATAAAGTTGTCATATTTACCATTAAATAGTATGTAAGTGTACATTTTGGGCTACTTTATTAATTTTTTATCTACCACCTTTCTAATCCTTATTCCACTCCAATCCCTTGCAACACTAGGTAGGAGAGAAAGAAGGTTAGAGGGGAAAGGGAGCATAGACCTCTTTAGACAATCTCCTGCTAATCAGGGCACTCATGCTCTTGGGGCAAGTCCAGACTTTGGTGTCAGGCTATCCAGTTCCTTCTTCTTGTCTCTTTATTCATGGACACTTTAAGAACCACAGCAGCAGGAAGCAGCAGTACTAGGAGGAGTAACCACCTCCATCAGCCCTCTCAGAGCTCTGGAATTTATGCCCTCTCAAGAGTCCCCAGTATTCCAAACATAAGCTATCCACAGCTGGCAAAAGTCACTCCCCTCTAAGAGCATGAGACAAATCATAGCAGCTGTGGACAATCTGAAGCAGCCCCATGTCCCCCACCTAGGATTGAAACAACAGCATAGTCACATAACATAACTAGTTTTGTTTTGTCTTTTTTAAAGGAACCAAAATTCTTACTACAATAGTGTATTGCTACTTTTACTTTCTGTTTAACAGTTTAAAATGTTTATCTTTGGAGCTAAAGAGATGCCTCAGTATAAGTAAGAATCCATATTGCTTTTGTAGTTCAAGTCCCAGTACTCAGTAGTCAGATGGTCAATAAATACTTTTAATTCCAGTTCAATGTACTCCAATGTTTTCTTCTGGATTCTGTGAGCACCTGCTCTCTTGCACACTATTGGATACACATATACTCACTCACTCTCACACACACACAATCGCAACATTAAGAATAAAATAGCCTTTTAGAATATTAATGACTGTTAGTCAGAGCTGAATGCATGCTATCATTAAAGTGACCTTTTTCATTATTAAAACAATATTAATCTCTTAGATACACTGTGTAATTTTGCTTTTAAGGTTGATCAAGTTTAGTATAACATGCATCTACAGAAAATAGAAAGAATCATTTGTTCATTGGTGTTTTCATAGCAAGGAGATTTTGAAATTATAAATTCAAAGTTTCTGGATTCTTTCTCATTCTCACCACCCAACTGACCTTACAATCTATTAAAATATTTTTCCATATGAAGTGTTACTTTTAATTACTTAAACCTTATATAACTTCTAATCTATCAAATGGTATGTAAAACCTTAAATTGTGCAGAGAAACTCATTTATGTGTTAGAGTAATTACCTCTCAGGTCACAATAATGCAGAGACATGAATAATCTCTTCCTGGAGTCATGTACAGTTCAGATATTTCAAAAATCACAATTCTGTTCTTGTTCCAATGCTTAATAAATAAAAATAGTCAATATTTTTATTTATATAAATTCCCTAGGTGCAAGTTCATCGCTTAGCAGACCAGTTATTTCAGAGGAGGGCAGTGTTCTTCTTAGGACACATTACTTGCATTGGGAGGAGTCTCTTTAGACCAAAAAATATATTCTGAAAATATAAATTCATAGATATTTTATGCTTTGTCATTTTGCAGTAGGTAGAATGTACTCTTACACTGTACTTAAGGATTATAATAAAATGGTGACAGCTTAGTTTTGGAATTTGATCTTCAATATTCTAATATCCAATGCAATTTTTTCATTACAGTAGAAAGGAAATAGAGGAAACAATCTTTTTCTTGATTTACACTATGGACTTTGTCTGTGTTAGCTTAGGAAACAAATATTTGACAGTATAATTAATATGCTTTAGTAAACATAAAAAGGTAGTGTTTATAGATGCTCAATGAAAATGGATTAGCCCCACTTAAGGCTTTCAGGGTTATTTTATGGTAAGTAATCAGTACTTTGTGTAATGTATTTATTGAGAACACATATACTATAAGTAATTAAGAGTGCACCAGACAAGGATCTTAGTAACACTAGTTGTAAAAGCATACACATACTTTGAGTAAAGCATGATCGAAAGTGTGTATGACAGAGTGGGATTGAAAGAATGCAGTCTTCCTTCAGAAATAACAGGAAACAATCTCTTATTTGCTCATAATTACCTTACTGTCCTGTAAACAAAACGTCTAACAGACAGTTTAAGGAGAGATAGGTTTATCTTGGTACACAATTTGAGCAAAAAGACCAACAAGGCAGGGGAAAGCATGGTAGCCAAAGCTGGGGCAGTTGTTAAGATTGTATCCAGCCATAGGAATCCAATACATACTGATGTTTTCTTTCTTTGCAGTTGGTTACATTGTATCCAATCTTAGGAAGCAGGGACATTCATACTCATATTTTCTTTCATTTAAATCAGGATGTCAGACAACTGGACTGAGCTATTTACTAGTAGGTTAGGTCTGCCTTGATAAATCAGCCTTACTGGAAACATTCTGTTAAACACACCCAGAAAAATATTCTTTAAATCTTTTCAAATTGAAAATGAAGCTTAGAGCTCTCTCTCTCTCTCTCTCTCTCTCTCTCTCTCTCTCTCTCTCTCTCTCACACACACACACACACACACACATAAGGACCAACACCTTTTGCTTGACAAAGGAAAATATTGGGTTTCAGGTTAAAAATATGTTTACCACACCGTGAGGTACTTCACATGAAATGGACCCAAGCAAACTATGATTGTGTCTTGTAGTGCGTAAGATAGCAGTGTCTACTTTTGTGCTGAGCTTGAAGGTGGCGAACATTGTAGCCTCTGTTTGTTTGTAGAAAATGAATAGTGTGACCTTACACTATCCCTGGAAATTTTCAGAGGTTTAATTGACAATGGCTTAGTCATGAGATACTTAAGCAAGATTTGTTTGATTGTAGCTGATGTGCAATGATGTAATAGTTCTTTATTTCCATGCCCCTTCTGATCTGCCTCTGGAATTCTGCACACTAAAGACTCTTAAAGGACTAAAATTGAGAAAATGTTGCATACATAATTTCTGTTTGTAATTATTTGCTTATTTATCATTTTTGCTATAGCTGTGAAAAACACTATGACACCAAGTGTCTTAGTCAGGATTTATATTCCTGCACAAAACATCATGACCAAGAACAAGTTGGAGAGGAAAGGATTTATTCAGCTTACACTTTCAAATTACTATTCAAAGGAAGTCAGAACAGGAACTTACACAGGGCAGGAACTTGGAGGCAGGAGCTGAAGCAGAGGCCATGGAAGGTGCTGTTTACTAGATTGCTTCCCTTGGCTTGCTCAGCTTGTTGTCTCATAGAACCCAGGACTGCCAGCCCAGAGATGGTACCACGCACAATGGTCTGGGCCCTCCCTCCCTTGATCACTAACTGAGAAAATATCTTACAGCTAGATTTCATGGAGACATTTCCTCAAGGGAGGCTACTTTCTCTGTAATAACTCCAACTTGTGTCAAGTTGACAACCAAAACCAGCCAGTACACAAAGCAAC
Source organism: Mus pahari (assembly GCF_900095145.1). Lineage (NCBI taxonomy): Eukaryota > Metazoa > Chordata > Mammalia > Rodentia > Muridae > Mus > Mus pahari. The sequence goes on along the minus strand of NC_034604.1, from coordinate 80,116,679 downwards.
TTATGGCAGGAAAAGTTTTATTTTTAGTTTGAGGTCACAAATCAACATTGACATAAATTTCTGTAGAAATTTGAAGCAGAAATCATAGGGAAGCACTACTTGTTGGCTGTCTCCAGCTCATGCTTAACTAGCATTCTTGTATAGTCAACACTACCTGACAATCTAATGTTATTGCCTACAGTGGGCTGGTGTCTTCTACATCAATTAACCATCAAGATTATCTTTCACAGGTGTAGACCATATCAACAAGATACTAAAGAAGCTTACTCGGTGACAATTCTTGGTTAGGTTATTCTAAGCTGCATAGAGTCGATAGTTGACAATGTGTCTCAGCAATGACTTCTCTGGAACTTCTGTCACTGGCAACCTACCAGACTCTGCTGTGAGAAACCTAAGGAATGTCAGTAGAACCAGGATGACATAAAGAATGTCTTATCTTATGTTTTTGTTCCTTCTTAGAATGGGGAAGAAAATACCCATGGAAGGAGTTACAGAGACAAAGTTCAGAGCTGAGACAGAAGAAAGGACCATCCAGAGACTGCCCCACCTGGGAATCCATCCCATATACAACCACCAAACCCAGACATTATTGCATATGCCAGCAAGATTTTGCTGACAGTACCCTGATATAGCTGTCTCTTGTGAGGCTATGTCAGTGCCTGGCAAATACAGAAGTGGATGCTCACAGTAATCTATTGGATGGAACACAGGGCCCCTAAAGAAGGAGCTAGAGAAAGTACCCAAGGAACTAAAGGGGTTGGCATCCCTATATGAGGATCAATAATACGAACTAACCAGTACCCCCCAGAACTGTGTCTCTAGTTGCATATGTATCAGAGGATGGCCTGATGGGCCATTAATGGGAAGAGAGTCCCTTGTTCTTGAAAAGACCATATGCCCCAGTACAGGGGAATGCCAGGGCCAGGAAGCATGTGTGGGTGGGCTGGAGAGCAGGGTGGGGGAATGGAGGGTATAGGGGGCTTTCAGGATAGCATTTGAAATGTAAATGAAGAAAATATTTAATAAAAATTAAACATAAAAATATATCATTGAGAATAAGAAAATAGAATCCACACTGTATAAAAAAGAAAAAATGAAGGCCAGGTTACTAGATGTGGGCCTGCATCCTGCCCTCTGCTGGGGTGTGGAACATGCACTTGGAAAAGCAGAATGTGGGGAGTTCTTGACTGCATCTCCCTGTACTTCAGCTGCTTATTACTAGGTTTTAGGGAAGCACCATGACACCACTCAGGGGGTGGGAAAACATAGTCTAAGATGTGGCAAGTCAAAGCTGGAGTACCTTGACTCCAGGGCACCCATTAATCACTGGGCTGCAGCAGAGAGGAGTGAGGAACAAAGGATCCATGGCCCATGTTCAGGCCTGAACCAGGTGCTCCCAAACTCCTAGACATCCAGGTAGAGTTGTGAGCAGAGTGTGTCGGGGAGAGGGCGTGGGGGGTGGCAACTAGCTCGGGGTCAAGGGAAATGGGAACTCTGGCTTAGCTCATTGATGATTGTCCTTAGCTTGGTGGCAGTTGTCTGGAAGCACAGAGGTGCCTTCTTCTGGAGAATTAGACTGCAGCTCTGTAGGCTAAAGCCTTCTCCATTCTCCCCATGGCAGTTTTGATGGAAGAGACAGTTCATGTTTATCCATACCATTTATTGACTGTTCACTGTGGAAAATGGATGCATACCAACTTCTCTGATTAAATACCCTTTGCAGGGAGGAGTGTCTGGGAAGGAAAGTTATAGTCTACACCCTCAGTGTCTCTAGATACTTCATTAGTATGGAGAATTTTCTGCTGGGGCTATGTGACCACATATGTGACCTTATATGGGAAGTGTGGCACATGTTCCAGGCCAGAAATCTGGCAGAGAGCAGGGAGGTGCCTACAATCACCGGTGGGTACCTGGCACACTCAGACACACTGGTCTCAGACACACTCTGCCTTACCAAATTTTCTGGAATGATTTACTCTCCCACAGTTAGACTCTTCAGCATCTGAACAGCGACATTGAAAAATCTGTAATTATGGTACAGGGAGACCCCGTGGGCCACAGACTGTTCATAACTAATGACTGAGTGGGGTTGGAGCTCTGTGGTCAGATCCAGGAACACATTTCCTCTCTTAATAACTCACATGTTAGTGTGCTTATTTAGCTGTTTCTAAATTCACTGTATTTATTGTTATTTTTTTAATTTCAAATTATTTGTGAAGTACATGTTTGAAAACTGTCATGGTTATAATCTTATTCATTGACTTTATATTTTTTTTCTTCACATAAAGATTTATTCTTCATTTTATTTCTGTATATTTTTTCCTGGTATATTTATAAGGGGAAAGTAAGAAATATACAGTGTCTTGATTCATTTGGTGGATTCCATTCAGGAGGAGCTGCAGTGGGCAAGTGAGCTTCCTGGAAGTAGGCTACCATTTTTCATAGTTGAGATAGTTATACCCTGGACAGGCACAGCCCCAGGATTGCTCCTTACTACTGATTTGCCTTCTCATGTTTGTGGTTGCTATATTCCTCATATCTGGCATGGTGTGATTGGACATGGGGATGATACTCAGTGCTAGTACCCGGGTGATAGCCCACTATATTGGACAATTTTCTTTCAGACCAACATAAAGATGACCTTTCCTGATGTAATATTGTTTAGGTAAATTAATGATTTTACAGAATTTCTGACAGTATTTATATAGCTTTAGGAAGTTAGAACAGTTGATAGAAAGCTTAAGGATATGTTTTTTTTTAAAGAAACATATAATAAAGTTAGATAATAACTAAAGCAGGTTATAATCAAAGGCTACATGGGTTATAAAAGGACTACAGTGGGCTTTCATGCATTACAAGCACATAATTTACTTGGAAGAGAAAAATAAGCTTGGTGCAAGTTAATGATCAAAGAAAACATTTCATTCTAGGTTGTGTCTGAGTTTATGAATCTTGTAATCTAGGGATGTAGTCACAGGTACTGGATTCAGTGTATACCATGTAAAGGCAGGGTTAGGAATAAGGAGTAAATAATTCTGTTATGAGTTTAAGAATAGAGAATAGATAATTAGCCAATTTAGCTGAACATGACTTCAAAAATAATATGTAAGATATATGACCTGTTCCTTATAATACAAATTATCAGCTAAGCATGGGGGAAAATTTGCTGCCTGCTTAAATTTTGTTAGTCAATGAGAAAAGTATTATTGCTTTGTGGTTATGATGAATTTGTAGAGAAAGAAGATAGTTGGGACATATTTAGGTAGGTATGAGTTTCAAAAGAAGAATAATCAATAATCATATTTTATTTCCCTTTTGTGTAATGATTTTAATCTGTGTTTTGTGGTGATTGCTTTTGAGAATATGTAACTTGTGTTTATGAAGTAATCTTTTGCTTACATAGAGAACATTGTCCTAGATAGTAGGAAAAGGCTAAGAGAAAAAAATTATTGGAGTCAACTGGTTTGAGTTTTCTCTATTCACCAAATGTGTGTGTGTGTGTGTGTGTGTGTGTGTGTGTGTGTGTACAGAATGGTTTTCTTTATCAATATTTCCTTTCTTATTCTCATGTCAGAATTCACTTATTCTCTCCTCTCTCCCTCTCTCCCTCTCTCCCTCCCTCTTTTTCTTTCTCTCACTATAATTCTCCTTCACCTCTTCCAAAAGTGTTATAAATAAAAATTAATACATCGGTACCAGTCCATTGTTATTAATTTTGGGTTGTATATTAAAAAAGGATTGCCATGCGAATAAACACTGAAACAGAAAGCAACTTGAGGAAGAAAGGGTTTATTTAATTTTATATTCCAGGTTCAGTGTATCATTGAAGGAAGTCAAGGAAGGAGAATAAGCGGAACAAGTGTAGACAGCATGGAGAATTGTTGCTTAATAGCTTGCACCCTCACTGGCTTGATCACCTAGCTATAATAGACTGCTGAGGCTATTTGCATAGCCAAGCCATAGTTTCCTGTACTCCCCTATCTCAATTTACTATTTAAAAAATGGCTGACAGGCAAGACCACAGGCCAGTCTAACAGAATCAATTCTTTAAACATGGTTTGGGTGACAGATTTTGTCAGTAGGCAGCTAACATTGTGATAGGGAGAGTTTTCATTGTTGTTTTACTTTGCAAATAGGGTTTCACTTTAAGAGAATCTGGCCTGGAATATAACAATGTATCCTAGGCTGACCTTTATGTTCATCCTTCCTTAGGGTCAAAGTAGCTGTGATTCCAGGCATTAAAACCAACCTGGCAAGAGAGCAATGATGCTTGCTTACAAACAACTGATATGCTCAGAATTAACCAATAAAGAACAAAGCAATTTTTGTTATATTCTCCTGTTACTGCTATCACTGCATGCTTCTGTTCTACATAGCTACATCTGACCTTTATCCCTTTTTGCTGTTGCATCTATCTCAACTCTAATACCTCATTCTGTTATCATTTACATAACAATTGTAAATAATGTTCTCCTGACCATCAGTTTAAAATCATAAAAGGGGGAAAACAAATAGCTAATTTTGGTAAAGTAGATGGGAAGACACGCTGGGTCAGGTTAGTTTTACAAGGGCTAGACAGCCTTAAAATAATTTAATAGATAATATTGGAGGGATTGCATGAATATTTTATGTTTGCATAATAATATTAAAATTTAAAAAATGAAAAAGAAAACAAAATAGGAACCCAGAAAAGGCTACTTGTGGCACAAGTATATTGAAGGACAGACTAATTCATTTTTACTATATTTATCTCAAGTTACAAAAATAAATTTGTGCTTAACTGTAGGTAACTCTGAAGTAGGTGAGAATTTAAATAGGTGACTATTGGGAGAGATCTTAGTCATGGGGGAGAGGCATTAACGATTCTGGTGTGATTATTTATGAATGGGGTACTTATAGCACCATTCACTGTAACCAAATGAGTGTTTTGTGGCCAGAGCCTCTGGACAGGAATAAGGTCAGCGATGTAGACCAGCCTGGATTTTTATCTGGCTTGAAGTTCAGAAGACTGGTTTGATTGTCATCTTCGACATACATAGGGATCAGAGGAAGAGAAAGTGTGTGTTATTTTACTGCAGAAAACCAAGCTAAATCTAAAATACAAAACCTTTCTCTAGACTCTGAAGTAGCTAATTCCTTTCTATCTGGATTCACCACATCTTGTCTTTATCCAATACTAGCTGATAAATGCTTGAGGCACCTGTAGCCATTTAATTAAGGTTATCTTAGGTGACAAACACAGTTCCAGAGAAGATAATTCTTTGGTAAATTCTCTGTCATTCTGACTTATCTCTCTCAGTGACAGTCAGGAGCAGAATGAAATACATCTTTATATAATCAGGTATATATGATGATTCTCCTTATAATGTTGGCCATTAAATTTTAAATCATAAAAATAATATTCCAGATAAAATGCTAAAAAATGTTGATGCAATGAAGATGGCTAATTCATGCAATTCTGATACTATTTTGAAATAAGAAACTTATTTTCCTACTTTCTCTCAACATGGAATTTTGAGCGACTTGTATAAGAATACAGTAAGCCAACTGATATGACTTCATATTGAAAATGCTATTTTCCAAAAATATTGAGGAAGGTGTTATTATATCATCTTCCTTATTAGGTAAGAATAAAATGCACTCAAACAATTTGATCCTCTGAACCCCTGATTGAAATTATTATTCTCAAAATATCACTCTACTTAAAAATTTCATTTACAGGGAACTCAATTTCTGTACTTTTCAAGTACACCTAATATTACATTATATACAATATAAATAAGTAGAATTAATTTTCACAAAAATTAATTGTAATATAAGAATATATTATACATATCAAGCTTTTAATATTTACCCTTATTTAACTGCTACCATCATTATTACTTTGTTCTATATTATTTAATTCTGGAAGAAATTTCCAGAAAATTACACATTAAATCATAATTTCTTAAAGCCAAAGAAAAAATCAAACCTTTTTACCAGAATACAGTCCAAATAGATAAAGTCAGGTGTTTAAAATACCTTTTAACTATCTCATGGGAAACTGCCTTTTGCCTGCTTGCACTCTGTTGCAACTAACACTATAAACAAGTTTAGAGTATGCCCACCTTCTTAGGTGTAGTCTATCGCCTGCATCAGAAACAGACAATATGGAAAACATTACTTGATAGTTGGTGGATATGATATAGTTGTTGAATGAAAAAACGTGGATCAATAAGATGGAAGAACTATCTTTGTCTGTGGGTTTTCAGGTGTTTTCTCTGAGTGAAGATGATCAGAAGAATATGTTTAAATTTCAGTGGTTTCATTTTAGCGAATGAGAAATAAAAGAGCAAGTCCATCTTTGGAAATAAATATAAAGATGGCTACACTTTCAGAATACTGTATGGATAGTGGTGATAAGATAACAGAAGGGGCGGCTATCTTTAAAACATCTACGTTAGGCTACACTTCAGTGGGTCAGCAGAAATTGTCAAAAATTTCTAATTTGAAAAATAGAAGAGTCACATGTGCTCCTTGAAATGACAATAGGCAGGAATTCAAAATTTAGAATTTTGTTTCAAGTGAAATGAAGTCAAAACAAGGGTATCTGTTGAACTTTTCATTCAGGAAACAGTCTGTGAAGAAAGCAATTATATTAAATAGAAATGATTTAGAGACAGAAAAGAATTTTTTAGGGTATATTGATGCAATATAATCCCTTGTTATCTTAGCAGACTCAGTATCAGAACACGGCTATCCATACTAAAACTCTTAGATATCCCAGACTTTTATGTAAAATGCATAGCCATTGTTGTAGTTACATATACCATTCCATTTACTTAGATCTTATCTAGGTTACTTAGAGTGCCCAACACAATATCTAGCTAATAAAACTTAGTTTTACTGTATTTTGAGTAAATAAAGACAAGAAAGATCTATAAGTGTTCAATATAAAACATATCCTTTAAACAAATTATTTATTGCTGTTGTGGTAGATAGGGTCATACATAATGAAGTACACGTAAATGTCAGATAGGAGTGTTCTGTAGAGTGTAGTGTAGTTCTTTTCTTTCTTTTTCAATGGGTTCGAGGGATCTGGCCACCAGGCTTGTTTCAGCAATTCTTTTGCTCAGTCATCTTGCAGGCTCCACACAACATATTCTTTAGAAATCACTTCGTTTCCAGTGTTTATAGAATTCACAAATGCAGAAGCTGCAAATGCAAAGTGCCAGGAAAAGGATATCTAGAGGAATAGACTGTAAACAATCTGTACCTTTGATGCAAGGGTAAATAAATATAGATGGAGTGACAGAAGCAAATGATGCCGCAATATAGAAAGGACAGGTGACCAAACTGGGAAGGTTAATGTTGATAACAGCTGATTGTTTAGTAAAAGAGAAGAAATAAATGAAGGCTTTAAGATAAATGCAGACAAATATTCAGGGAAGTAATTGAAGTAAATGAAAATGGTTTATGCACTTGTAAAAGGAGATGTTTTCAACATGGTATGTCTAGAATGGCAGTGCCCAAGAATAACGTAAGAGGGAGGTAGGTGGTTCTGCCTAGTACCACCTAGCATCTGGTGTGAATCAGGCATACAATCAGGGTGAGCATTGGGTAATAATGACTAGAGAACAGGAGTTTGAATATTTTTCCATGACTAGAGAACAGGAGTTTGAATATTTTTCCAAAGAAAGGAATGTTTGTGATAATGGATATATTATCTTGATCTGACTACTTTGCAATTTGGATATTTGCCTAAACTGCATACAAGATCTTATAAACAAGCTAAATTACCATGTATCTAATATAAATAAAATATATTAAGCAGTTTTTGAAGCAAGATTTTATAAAATCTGGTAAATATTTTCTCATTTTATTTTAACTAGTCTTTTATATAAAGATACATAATGAGTTTAAACTAATTGAGATGCAACTGTCAAGAGTCTTTTAAAATTTTATTTTCTAAATGCCATGCCTTTTCAGTTTGTTGTCAGAGGCCACTTTTAATTTTTAATATTCATAGTTTACATTCATTGGACATGGTACTGAATTATGTAAGACTTTTACATGTAACAGTTATATTTTTATCAAATATATTACCTTACATCCCCTACTCTATTGGTTCCTCTATATGGATTCATGTTTACTTTACTACCCTACAAGCACGCATGATTTTATGTATGTGTGTAAGATATGGAAAGCACAATGTACAGAATACCCATTATTTCTCTGAGCTTGCTAACTTCAGTTCATGTGACTATCTCTACCTCCATCCATTGATCTAAGAATGACATATCTTAGGGCTTTATGGCTAGGAAAGGGCCCATTGTGCACATGCACCACATTTTCTTGATCTATTTCTACTGAACACACAGGTTGATTTCATAACTTAAGAACTATGAATAACACCACATAATAAACATCGTGCATTTGTAACAGACTTGGAGTACTTCGAGTAGACACTCAGGAGTAACATACCTAGTTCATAGGTTAGATCTGTATAGTTCTCTGTAAAATAAAAAATAAAAACAAAACAGTTAATAATGATATACATGGATTAAATAGTCCAGAGACGAGAGAGAGAGAGAGAGAGAGAGAGAGAGAGAGAGAGAGAGAGAGAGAGAGAGAGAGCGCTTTGCTTATATGCACAAGTACGCATATCCATTTTGCAGTTTGTGATCTTATTCGGTAATTTTCATAAGATCTAACATTGATGATACCAACCATGATTCCTATCTCCAAGCAAGGTGTGTTTTTATATTTTTCACAAAATGACAAAGGGTATGGCAAACTTTTCTCTGCTGCATGCTCAAAGTCCCATTTCTTTTCTTTAGTTTAACAGCGAGAAACTATATGAGTATCTGATTTTGTGCCCTGTTCATCATGGATTTCCACATCCATACATTCTTCAAATGTCCAGAGGTCATACAAATTTCCACATGGACCTCTTCTGGCTAAAAGCATCAAGGGATAAAGGAGATAAATAATGGAAAAAGCTCATAAGTGAAGCAAGTCCCACCATAATGCAATTATGATCTCAATGGAATCTATCAATTAAATATAAATATGAGGTCCCACCCTTAAGAATATCCAAAAAGGGCCTGGTGAGATATCTCAGCCATTAAAGACTTGGCTCACAACCAAAAATATAAGAATATCCACAAAGAAATGAATCTAAAATTTATTCTAGCTACTTAATGCATCTGTGTATATGTTTGGGATGCAGAAAAAGTTAACCTGGAGGTACAAATAATAACTGTACACTTGAGTAAAGAACATTAATTTCTCGGCATATTCAACACTCTAATATAGAAATAGAAGAAGTCAGGGCTGATGGATATTTTGAGGATATGCTGTGAGACTCTGATTGAAAACTTAGAATAATCTTGATTACATTAAATGTTGTGTAGTGACACAATACTGGCTTATTCTACATCAATATTTGATCTGAGTTCATTTCAGCAAGAACTCAATATCTGGTGTCCTCTGAGGTAGACTGAATTCTTGGGTTTGATATTCAATGCCCATGAGTTATACTATGCCTTTGATCTCATATACAATTAGGGAAATGATGTCCTTAGGAAGTTTACAGCCTAATTTAGATACCGCGTTTGCTCTGTCAATAGCATTCATCATAGCATTCATAGTTCCACCACCAACCTTGCTATGTCACATGGGTTTCATCCTTTGAAAAAGGCAGATGTAATCCTTGATAGGGCATGAAGGAAATGAGGATGGAAGAACTCATTATCTGGCTCAGGAGGAACAGCTTAACTTACTCATTTATTTTCATATATTTCCCCATTGCTTTTCATGACATTTAGAAACTCATATTTTCCCAGAGCTGTAAGGTAGAAAAGGGTGTGGAGGGGAACCAATGTTTCTAACCTTTTTCCTCCACAATGAAAATTTAAAGGTGAAGGATATCTCAGGCTGCTTAAGTCTGAAATTAATGGGTCAAATAAATTGAGTAAAATAATAAAAATCAAAACAAAACATCCCCAATAAGTTTATACATGTTTCTGTGCATGTGTGTGTGTTTTTGGTGAGTTTGTCTATATGAGGGCATGTCCAAAAGTGCACCTGTGACTAGAAAGGCTGGAGAAATACCTGTCAAGTTTCAGAGTGGCTATTAGAACATATCTTGGGAGAGTTGTTTCTCTCTTTCCACAATTTTGGTTCTAGGGATCAAGCTCAGGTCATCTGTGTAGGTGGCAGGTTATTTTTGTCACTGAGCCACCCAGTTTGCTGTTAAGGATACCTGTACAAAGTTTCCGTTTTCTTTAGGCAGACAACATAAGAAGTTAGCACTTATCTTCCTCCCGAGCATCAGTCTAAAATCTGCTTCTCTTGCTGACATCTGGTGTTGTGCAATATCCAACCTGTTACACACAGCCAGACTCAGTTGTGTTTACTGCACGTTTCCCATCAACACCAACTTGAGTTCATTCCTCTTTGAAATCCTTTCTTTGCTTTTTTGCCACCCCCTCTGTAGATACCTATCCCATCAACCCATCATGCCATCGAATTTATTATGACAACTGCAAAATGTTTAACTTTTATCTTGAATTTACATTGCTGTATTCATGGTTCATGATAATCCACAACTGTGTAGTATTTGGTTTATGAGGTAGGTCTTCACCCCTTGTGACATGAGATCCCATACAATACTCTCATCCTCTTCTGGCTGTTTTCTAGTCTTCTCAACTATTTTTGTTCACTCAAATTCTTTTCCTAATATATGATACTAACCATCCTTTCCTCTTTCTAGTGTTTCAGTTCCACTAGAAGTAAATAATAGTTTAGTGCATATTTTAATATGACATTTTCAGGTCCATTGTGATGCAAAAATCAAATATTAAAATATACATACAAAATGAAGTATTCTTTCCCACCCCAGCACAATGAGTAGTCGCAAAGGATGTAGAATGCACAGCTAGGATATAGCTCTGAGACGTCCAGCACTCCCCAAGACTGGAAAGGATCATTTCACACACAAAGATGTGTCCTAGTTACAGGAGATGAATGTTCTGTGTAACCAGTCACATGCTGAGTTTCTATATTTCTGTTCATTGACACTTTGATTTATCTACATGTCTTAATTCCCAGTAGCATACTAAAGAGAGAGGGTAATGAGCTATTGTAGAAATGTATTTTTGCTTGGTGAACTAAAGAAAGAGTGATGTTTAATGAAGTTATAAAATTGTCTTTCAATGTTCTGTATGTATGACTCAATGTCTATGCCTGATTATTTGGTATTCAGCACACTTAATAGGTCACATTCTTGCATCCATTTCGCAGTCAAGAACACCAGGCATAACAGGATTAAACCAACTCTAAATCAGAATTCAGTGAATAGAAGAACTTGTGCTTGACATTTTTAACTTCTAGTTAGTGCACTAACAATCAGTGATATATCATGTTCAGGTGGAAAGATCCACTCTTCCAGAGAGATAAGATGCAGTTGCTAAAGACAGCTGTGCTAAGCATATTCACCTCAAAGGTGACATCTTTAATCCAATGGTGTGACTCCTTGTATACCTGGATTAATAGTAAATTGAGTTGACTCTGAACAGGAAATCAGGCTTGGGATGGACTGGCTTACATGCGTGACTTTATCACTTATTATTTTAGGCTTAAAAGATAACTGAACTTTTCTGTCCAAATACTAAAAACTAATAAATTTGGGTTATTTAGATGATATTGTCTTCATTACTGGTACTTGAAAGAATTTAATAATTTGCAAAGTATTGAGTAGAATCTTAGATTTTTTTGGTAGAACATGTTTTTAATATTTTCAACAGTTAATATTCAACAAGCAGAATAATTATTTTAAGATATATTTTGTTGTTATGTCTCCCTTTTCATTACTTGAATTTATTAATTTAGATACTGTCTCCATGCCCTCTGGTTAGTCTGGCTAAGGGTTTACCTATCTTATTGAACCAGCTTCTGGTTTTGTTCATTTTTTTATAGTTCTTTTTGTTTCTACTGGGTTGATTTCAGCCATGAGTTTGATTATTTCCTGTGGTCTACTCCTCCTGGGTGTATTTGCTTCTTTTTGTTCTAGAGCTTTCAGGTGTGCTGTCAAGCTGTTACTGCAAGCTCTCTTCAGTTTCTTTTGTAGGCACTTTGAGCTATAAGTTTTCTTCTTACCACTGTTTTCATTGTGTCACATAAGTTTTTGTAGGATGTGTCTTCATTTTCATTAAATTCTAACAAGCCTTTTATTTACTTTCTTTACTTTTTCCTTGATCAAGTTATCATTGAGTAGAGAGTTGTTCAGCTTTCATGTGTATGTGTGCTTTCTGTTTTTTTGTTTTGTTTTTGTTTTTGTTTTTGTTTTGTTGCTGTTTTTTGTTGTTGTTATTTAAGACCAACTTTAGTCATTGGTGATATGATAGGGTGTATGGGATTATTTCAATTTTGTTGTATCTGTTGAGGCCTGTTTTGTGGCCAATTATGTGGTCAGTTTTAGAGAAGGTACCATGAGGTGCTGAGAAGAAGGTATATTCTTTTGTTTTAGGATGAAATTCTATAAATATCTGTTAAATCCATTTGGTTCATAACTTCCATTAGCTGCACAGAGAATTGGGATCTATTTAGTTTCTGTTTCCATGATCTGTACATTGTTGAGAGTGGGGTAGGAAGTCTCCTACTATTATTGTGCAGGGTGTGATGTGTGCTTTGAGCTTTAGTAAAGTTTCTTTTATGAATGTGGGTGCCCCTGCATTTGGAGTATAGAAGTTCAGAATTGAGAGTTCATCTTGGTAGATTTTTCCTTTGACCAGTATGAAGTATCCTTCCTTATCTTTTCTGATAACTTTAGTTTGAAAGTCAATTTTATTAGATATTTGAATGGCTACTCCAGCTTTTTTCTTGGCACCATTTGCTTGGAAAATTGTTTTCCAACCTTTTACTCTGAGGTAGTGTCTGCCTTTGTCACTGAGCTGCATGTCCTGTATACAGCAAAGTGCTGGATCCTGTTTACATATCCAGTCTGTTAGTCTATGCCTTTTGGGGGAAATTGAGACCATTGATGTTAAGAGATGTTAAGGAAAAGTGATTGTTAGTTCCTGTTACTTTTGTTGTTACAGGTGGAATTATGTTTGTGTGGCTATCTTCTTTTGAGTGTTGGAAGATCATTTTCTTGCTTTTTCTAGGGTGTAGTTTCCCTCCTTGTGTTGGTGTTTTCCATCTATTATCCTTGGTAGGGCTGGATTTATGGTAAGATATTGTGTAAATTTGGTTTTGTCATGGAACATCTTGGTTTCTTCGTCTATGGTAATTGAGAGTTTTGCTGTGTATAGTAGCCTGGGCTGGCATTTGTGTTCTCTTAGGGTCTGTATGACATCTGCCCAGGATCTTCTAGCTTCCATAGTCTCTGGTGAGAAGTTTGGTGTAATTCTGATAGGTCTGCCTTAATATGTTATTTGACCTTTTTCCTTACAGCTTTTATTATTCTTTGTTTAGTGCATTTGGTGTTTTGATTATTATGTGACAAGAGGAATTTCTTTTCTGGTCCAATCTATTTCGGGTTTTGTAGGCTTCTTGTATGGTCATGGGCATCTCTTTCTTTAGGTTAGGGAAATTTTCTTCTATAATTTTGGTGAAGATATTTACTGGCTCTTTAAGTTGGGAATCTTTGCTTTCTTCTATACCTATTATCCTTAGGTTTTGTCCTATTATCCTTAGGTTTTGTCTTCTCAATGTGTCCTGGATTTCCTGGATGTTTTGGGTTAGGAACTTTTTGCTTTTTGCATTTTCTTTGACTGTTGTGTCAATGTTTTCTATGGTATCATCTGCACCTGAGATTCTCTCTTCTATCACTTGTATTCTGTTGGTAATGCTTGCATCTATGGCTCCTGTTCTCTTTCACTGGTTTTCTAACTCCAGGTTGTCTCCCTTTGTGATTTCCTCATTGTTTCTAGTTCCATTTTTAGGTCTAAGATGGCTCTGTTCATTTCCTTCACCTGTTTGATTATGTTTTCCTGTAATTCTTTAAGGAATTTTTATGTTTCTTCTTTAAAGGCTTCTAGCTGTTTCCTGTGTTCTCCTGTATTTCTTAAAGGGAGTTATTTATGTCCATCTTAAAGTCCTCTATAACTATCATGAGAAGTGATTTTAGATACAAATCTTGCTTTTCCAGTGTGATGGTGTATCCAGGACTTACTGTAGTAGGAGAATTGGGATCTGCTGATTCCAAGTAACCTTGTTTTCTGCTGCTTAGGTTCTTATGCTTGTCTCCCGCCATCTGTTTATCTCTAGTGCTACCTGCCCTCACTCTATCTGACTAGAGCCTGTCCTTTCTGTGATCCTGGTTGGCTCCTCAGAGTTCAACTGTCTGTGTGATCCTGTGATTCTGGGATCCTGTGATCCTGAGATCCTGGATGTTTCAGAGCTCCTGGGAGTCAAGCTGCCTCTGGGATTCTGATATCCTGGTATGACTGAGCTCCTGGGACCCTGGGATCCTGGGATCCTGGGATCCTGGGATCCTGAGATCCTGAGATCCTGAGATCCTGTGGTCCTGGTTGTGTTAGAGCACCTGGGAGTGGAGCTTCTTCTGGGTGTTTTGCAACTGGCTGTGGAGTTAGTGACCAAGGTTTGCTTAGGGCATCATCCCAGACCAGAAGGAACCTTTGCTACTGGTCAGGAGGAGTTCCTGTGTGCCCAGGTCCCACTGATGCCAGTTACTTCTGGCGTTGGGGCAGATATTGTGCCCTCCTCACCTCTGATCCTATGATCCTGGGAGTGCTACAAATCTTAGTTATTTAAAAAGTACATCTACATTTGGAGGAAGAGGTCTTTATTTATTTAGTTGCATTTTACTCATTATTTGTTACTTATTCCAATTTTTAAAAATATTTCTTTTATTTTTAAATAACATTTACATGTCTGTGTGGAAGAATATCACTGCAGGTGTCCCGAGAGTCCAGTAAGGGTTATTAGTTGACCTACCCCTGTGTCACAGGCAATTGGAAGTTTATCCAATATGGCCTGCTTGCTCATTTGTTTGTTTGTTTGCTTATTCTGCAGCATTTTTATTTTTATTCACATAATGACGTGTTGCTGAGGCCTAATGTTCTCACTGAACAGTAGAACACCAAAATTGTCATTTCTTAAAGAATTGAGTACAAAAAAAACCTCACATAAATCAAAAGGATGAATACATTTACAGGTGTTAATGAAAACATTCCCAACTCAAGGCAAGTAACATCCCATGGCAGTCAGGAGAAAAAACAAACAAACAAACAAACAAACAAAAGCAAAAACAAAAACAAAATCCACCCAGAATGAAAACTGGTTCCTAGGGTTCTGACTTTTTATCAAAAAGACGTGGTAACTTGTTCAGGAATTGTTGTCAGCCTCAGGAAACCCTGGAAGTCTTCTGTCGGTTAATACACTGCACAGATCATTATGTGGTACTCATGGAGATCCACTAGACTGGGGATTACACTTCTAGGGCATGCTCTCCCCAGCCACCAAGTGACCAAGCAATAGGAACTGAGAACTATAGGAACCTATCCTGGGTCTCTGAAAAGAAGTGTGTGCTTTTAAGCACTGAATCATCTCACCAGCCCCTTATTTAAACAGGGATCTGCTAGAACAAATTAATGTGACCATCATTGTGTAACATGAGCAGATGGGTTTTGGAATGTTGGCTCAATGTATACAAAATGAGCATCTCAGTTTTCATCCCTGGCAGTCATGTAAAATCCCAAGTATTTTGTGCATAGCAATCACCCAATACCATACACAAACACACTTTAGACACATCACAAAGAGCTTATCACCCATCTGCCATAGACAAAATGATGAAATTCTTGTTCAAGGAAAGACAGTATCTTTATACAATAAGAAAAACTACCTGTGTATGTGGTGGTATACACATTCTCATACTCTGAAACACACACACGCCACACAAACACACTCACACATATGCACACAAACACAGAGTAGGGGAGAGGGAGACAGGAAGAGAGAGACACAGAGAGGGAGAGAATGTGATTTTGCCATGCCAATAGTCACAGAAGTATAGTAACTGCCTGTTAAGTGGTTGGATGAGATTAGCATAGGGTCAGAGGTCATGCTTCTTCCTCAGGGTGGGGCAAAGCCTACAGAAATCTAGAGTAGTTTTTACTTCAGCAACACTAATATTAATACACCATGAGCTCTGTTCTGCTATGGTCCATACTGTTGTCTTATACAACCCAATCAGATACAAGAATAAGTACAAAGATTCTTGTTTCTCCTGTAAATGCTCATGCTGCACCTCCACCTGCTTTGTATCACTCCTGAGCATCTATTTGTTAGCTAGTGTATGTAAGAGAGCTCCTTACCTGACACCGAGTTTTGTCTGGAGAGTTTTATCCTACAGCAGTTCAACTCTAAAGGGCAGTAGTCTCTCCTATTCTCAAACACTGCTCCCCATTCAGAACATTGGCTTCTTTCCTTACAGCATGACTCTCATGGTCACCAGAAGCAATTTCACTTGCTCACTGCCTGTGTCTCCTAAGCTCTAGTCATGTTCAGCACTAGCACCAAAATAGTATTTTATAAGAAGTGCAGAATTCCTTTCTGGAAAAAAAAAAGAAAGAAAAGAAAGAAAGAAAAAGAAAAAGAAAAGAGAAAAGAGAATGAAAACAGAGCAACCACAATGTGAAAATTACTGTTCTTTGTGAACACTAGAGCAGCAATCCATCAGTGTTATCCTCATGTGGTCACAGAGCAGATGGAAAAATCATGGAAAAACAAACGAGGAAACAAACAAAAATCCTCATGCACAGAAAGCATGCCAAGTAGAATGGGAAGTGTGCTGCTATAATTTTTAGAAACTGCAAAGAGAGCCTTGATCAAATATACAGATACAATCAACTTCAAACAAAGGGGAGAAATAACAAAATGCCCAATAGTCTTAAAATAGATAGAAATATGTAAGTTTAGAATTACTTGACTATGTTGGCTATGTTGAATATGTTGTAGAACCAAGATAATCTCTGATCAGAAAACACACTAGTCCAGAAAGTAGAATATAATCCACCAATTTCCATTAGTTGTTTTTTCAAAACCCATAAATTAATTAGATATGACTAGTTCCCTAATTAAAGCTATGCAATATTATCATAGGGTTACAGCATGTTTCCTTTGCCAATGTCTTACTGTGGGTTCATTAGTTGATGAAGACTGACTTCTAATGTGAAAATATAGCTGGATTTTATAAAATACTCCCTTATATGTGGAGAAAAGTCTTAAGCATGTAAAAAAAAAAAACAAGTAAAGAGCACATTTAATATATGTTAAAATTCTTAAAAATCAGCCAAATATGCAAGGCTTTCATTCTTATTCACTTCTAATTTAAAGGGCAGAGGGTTAGGAAACCTGTTTAATCCATATATGGCACTATTAGCTTAATCCATATAAATGTCTACTTCTTTTGGATTATTATTATATATTCTTTGCCATTCACACATGATGTAGAAAGACTAACTTGTACTAATCTTCTGTTAGTATCTATTAATTCAGGCTGTATTTAACTATTGGATCATTGTACTTTTTAGTTTTAAAAATTATACTGGGGAGGGGGCTGGAGAAATATATATATATATATATTTTTTTTTTTTTTTAATTTTTTTTTTTTTTTTGTTACACTGTCCCTAATACTTTATTGGTTTCCTATAGACCTGGGCCCAGCTGGGTGTGCTCAGGGCAGGGTCACTATTCACCAGATTACAGGTGGTTAATGAGAAAGCCTCAACCTAGACTCCAGCCCCTTCAGAGAGTGGAGAAAGATCTAGCATTTTTCTGGGCCAGCACAGGACATCCAGGTCGGGGCACAGGTGAGATCCAAGCTTCAGGCTCACCGATGTTTACCCATCTCAGTTGTGTTTGGAGAAGTATTCCTTGCTGTCATCCACATTGGGCTTGATGGTGTCACTGCCGGGCTTCCAGCCAGCAGGACAGACT
>NC_034604.1:80071101-80098545 GCF_900095145.1 Mus pahari | reverse complement strand
TTTCGGAAGTCCTCAGCATGGTCGCTAAAAGCGATGATCTCCGTGGGGCAAACAAAAGTGAAGTCCAGTGGGTAGAAAAAGAGGACCACGTACTTCCCTCTGTAGTCCGAAAGCTTGATTTCCTTGAAGGCACCATCGACCACCGCGGTGGCCGTGAAGTCAGGAGCCGGCTTTCTGATGTGCGCGTTGCCGGAGGCCATGACTGCGTGGGCAAGAGCCGGACACACGGACGTTCAGACACGAGTAGAGACAGGAAAGAGATCTCAGCACCGTGCTCCATCCAATAGCTGACTGTGAGCATCCACTCTGGGTTTGCCAGGCACTGGCAAACCCAGATACTAATGCACATGCCAGCAAGATTCTGCTAAAGGGACCCACAGTCTTTACATATTAATAGTTCAATCCTTTTAAAATATCCAGTATCTTTTAAAATTCAAAGTACTTTAAAATATAAAGTCTCTTAACAGTGGGCTTCACTAAAAACTTCCTTCAAGAGGGAAAAAATATCAGGGCACAGTCACAAACAAAAGCAAAAATCAATCTCCAACTATCCAATGTCTGGGATCCAACTGGGCTCCTCCAAGGCCTTGAGTCACTTCTCCAGCCATGCCCTTTGTAACTCACACCTTGTCTTCTAGGCTTCAGCTGCCTGGACTCCACTGCTGCTGCTGTTCTTGGTGGTCATCTCATGGTACTGGCATCTCCAAACACTGCTGTCTTTTGCTGTACCTAGGCTTCATCAACAGCCTCTCATAGGCTCTCTTCATGGTGCCAAGCCTCAACTCCTTTGCATGAACCCTTCTG
This sequence comes from Mus pahari, assembly GCF_900095145.1. NCBI lineage: Eukaryota > Metazoa > Chordata > Mammalia > Rodentia > Muridae > Mus > Mus pahari. The sequence goes on along the minus strand of NC_034604.1, from coordinate 80,097,741 downwards.
TCCTGGGCCATCGATTGCAACTGAGGCTGTACCTTCACAAATGGCCTTCCATTGCCTCTCAGAGTGCCTAGCCTCAGCTGCTCTGCATGACCCCTTCAAGCCTTCAAAACCAGTACCACCTGGGTAACTCTTACACATCACTAAGTCCAGCCACAGCACAAGGACAATCTTGGCTATCTCTGGAACACAGCCTCTGTGCTCTCAGAAAACACATCCCAGAAGATGTCACCTCAATGATGCTGGTCTCTTCTTAATCACCACTAATTTCTTAGTTCCAGCTAACCAGCATCAATAGTCCTAGCAATGCAAAGGTTTTGCTTTAGTAGTTCTGGCATCTTGTTAATCATAGCTGATTCTTCAGCACCAGCTAACCAGAACCACAGAAATCTTCACAATCCAAAATAGCAATGGCCCTGAAAAGAGTCTTTAATTTTCCCTCTGAAATTTCACAAGTCAGGCCTCCATTTTCTGTACTGTTCTCAACATTATCTTCCAATCTTCCTACACAACATCTCACAGAGCTCTTAACACAGAATGGATCTTCTGGCCCAAAGTTCCAAAGTCCTTTCACAGTCCTCACCAAAACATGGTCACAGGAATATCCCACTATGCTGGTAACAATTAATTTGTCTTAGGGTTTCTATTCCTGCACAAACATCATGGCCAAGAAGCAAGATGGGGAGGAAAGGGTTTATTTGGCTTATATTTCCATACTGCTGTTGATCGCCAAAGGATACAGGACTGGAACTCAAGCAGGTCAGAAAGCAGGAGCTGATGCAGAAGCCATGGAGGGATGTTATTTATTGGCTTGCCTCCTCTGGCTTTCTCAGCCTTCTCTCTTATAGAACCAAGACTACCAACCCAGAGATGGCACCACCTACAAGGGGACCTCCCCCCTTGATCACTAATTGAGAAAATGCCTTACAGCTGGATCTCATAGAGGCATTTCCCTAACTGAAGTTCCTTTCTCTGTGATAACTCCAGCCAGTTTCATGTTGACTAGTTTTGTAACTAGCCAGTACACTCCCCCAGAAATCTTAAACTTTTTAAAGCTCCTATTAGTGTCTATAGACCCTTTCCCCATCTGAATATTTTATCAAGTTAAAAAGAAATAAGACATAAACTTTAATTTAGAAGGATTGGGAATTCCTATTTTTACTTTGGAAATTCAGTTCCCAGATAGCTTGAAACATTTCAATAAAAGTCCAAGTTCTCTTTAAATGTCCCAATTCTACTACCTGCAGGTTCTTGTAAAAATGAACGTAAACTACAGACATTCTTATTCCAAGAGACAAACCAAATCAGCCAACCAACCAAACAAAAAACCCAAACAAAACAAACCAACAAAATACCAGGATACAGTTACAATCAATGTAAAAGGCTCTATGATTAAGATCGACGTTTCACTCAATTTTGGACCAAAAAGCCTTAGGTAGTTCCATCTCTCTAGCTTTACTTCACACAGTATGCATTCTGTATGGTGGGCTTCAGCAAGACCTTTGGTGTTAATTACATGGTTTTATCTTCTCCAGTATCCAGTAGGGATGGTCCAGTGTAACTGAGAATATATCTCCACTAGTGGCCTCTCATGCTCTTTCAGAGACTCTGTTCATGCCTCATGGTGCCAAGCCTTAGCTACTCTATAATCCCTTCAACTCCAAGATTTTCATTGCAAAAAGTGTTGAAGGCTACTTCCTTAGCTATGCATCTTCTGGTTTTTCTTCAGGGAGATTTCAATTCTACCATACAGTGCCAAGACTGCTGATCTCTGTGACCTCATTCATACCTTCAAACCCAGTATCAAATGCAAGACTTTCATATATTTCCAGGCTCAACTACCAGCTCTGTCTTCTGCTTTGACCCTCTCTGTACCACAGCTTCTGTGTATCGACCCTAAAGAAATACTTCCCAGAAGACTTTTCCTTGGTGATGATGGTCTCTTATTAATCACTACTGATTTTACAGATTCAGCTAGCTAGCATTAATGTATCAAGAACATATGTGAAGTTTTTCTCTTTATTTGTGTTGGTTTCTCATTCATCACAACTGATTTCTCTCTCCAACCAGGAAGTGTCACAGATTCTTAAAACATGTTACATGAATGGCTCTGAAAGAGTCTACTTCTTTCAGAAATTTCATAACCCAGTACTCCATTGTCTTCATTGCTCCCAGTATTATCTTCCAATTTCACAGATTGTTAAGCTTTAAGCAGTCTTTTGCAACCCCAATTTCAGGTGCTTCCATAATCCTCCTATGAAATAACAGTTAGGTCCTTCATAGTAATATTCCAATCTTTGTACTGATTTTAGTTTGCTCCCTGTCTAGTATGTTTATTTCTGTTTACAGGTTACAAACTATCACCAATGCAAGCTAGGGAAGGATCACACAATAGAAATGTGAAGGCAGGGACTGAAACAAAGATCATAGAGAAACATTGTTACTAACTTAATCCCATCCTGGCTTGATAACTTACCTTTCTTTCACAAATAAGTCTCACCTGCCCAAAGATGACAATGCCTGCAGTCACTTTTGTTCCATGAATCACTAAGCAATTGCAAAATGCTTAACTGACATGATGGACAGGATTCCCCCATTAAACATCTTACTTTTAAGTGTTGTAGTTTATGTCAAATCGACACAAAGTATCCAGCACTGCAACCCGGTGGCAGGTAGCTCTCTATCATTTATTCCTTCACATTTGAGTTAAATAGAATGGTGTGTAACATGATCTTCTGAATATTGCAAAACTCTGCTCCTGCACACTGTGTTCTAGAACATGTATTCCTCATACTGTCAGTCAAACACCACTCATTTCAGAATTAAGGACGTATGTTATATAAGAGGAAGGGTATCGCATAACTTTATCATTTTACATTTGCATTGTTTCTTTCCCTGGAAAATTAATGAATTAAACTAATTGATTAATTTCAAGAACTGCCCATTAAAGGAAATGATGTTGAGGCCTTTTGTATTTTTAGATTATATGTTTTCTTTGTTTCTATATTTAAATCAATTTTGTAAACAAAGAATGTAGAGATATTGCCCATTGGATAATTGGCAAGATCAGAGGAAATGCTGAAAATATACAGAAAAATGTGGTGGCCCGAGGATAATAACAAATAAGCTGTAACACTTATTTAACACAGAAACAAAAATGACTACTATTTCCATTAAGAGACTGTCACTAGACATGGAGATGTAGGTTAAAATGTCTTCTAATTTTGGCTACTAATTCACAGTTATTTTTAGAATTACTTTCTTTTATTTCAGCGTGTCTGCCAGATACATAGGTCAGAAAATTAGGCATCTAAATATTTATTTGATCATAAATAGTAATTTAGCTATTTTGTACTATTTTACTTAAATTTTTTTCTGTGATCTTCTAAAATGTGTTTGTGTCTTTCAGTGGATATATGTTACTCTTCTAATCTCTTCCATTGCAAAACTAGTATATGATGTAAGGACCTTCCCATCAGCTGATATGAGCATTATTTGTGCGCATTCTCTGCTCAGGAGGTGACTGAGTCAGAGACTGCCCTTATCTGCAGGACTTAAACAACAGGGTTCTTGAGGGAAGGGAGCTGCAGTGACCAATTTGGGATCAGGAGACACAAAGGAAGGAGACAAGGCAAAAATCTTGTTCACGTCTCATTTACTCTTGGTAAATGGAGGGTTTATAAAGATGAAAACCACAAACAGTACTTGCTCTGGTGCACAGGACAAACCAGTGCTACTGTAATTTACTTAATATGATTCCAACTATTTTTTTTAACCTACAAAAAAAGTTACATCCCCAAACACTGTTATCTGTATTCATTTTCATTTCCTGTGCTGTAGATTACTCACTGTTATTTTATTTAAGATGTTTATTTTAAATTAATTACTACCTTTTGTCCAAAAGAAGTAGTATTCTATATAAAATCCTTCTGGGGCACAATATTGTTGCCTTTATAACACTTGCAATGTTTTTCAACCTCATAGGAAGACCAACAGTGTTAATTAATCTGGGAGCCACCAACCCAAGATAATACATGGCCTGATCTGAAGCCATTTGCACATATGTACTAGAGGGCTGACTGCCTTGTCTGTTCCCAGTGGGAGAGGATGTGCCCAGTCCTGTAGAGACTTCTTGCCCCAGAAAAGGTAGATGACCAGAGGGGCACCCTCTCAGAGGCAAATCACAAGCTTTTGTGCCACTGCACAAGTACTCACTTACTTAAACCACATAGAACACTTCTGACAGACAGATTGTGTGTGTGTGTGTGTGTGTGTGTGTGTATTTATACAAGGAAATTTCTTGAATTTCCCTTTTGTTCTTATTAAGACTGTTCTATAGTAATGCAGTAAAATGAGAGTCAGTTCTAAGAGTAATCAGCTTAACAAATTAAGGTGCTTTGTAGTCCAATGAGATTATCTTTCCTCATTCATTTCCAACTCAAATTCAATGATTGTCTTTTTTGCCATTTGAAATATGTTATTATTTCTCTGTCAGTTTCTCTCTCTCTCTCTCTCTCTCTCTCTCTCTCTCTCTCTCTCTCTCTGTGTGTGTGTGTGTGTATGTGTATATGTTTGATAGTTTGCTTCCTATTGATATGAAAAACACTAAACCAAAAGCAACCTGTAGAAGGAAAGGGTTTATGGATTTATTTGACTCTCAAATTACAGTTTATCATCAAGGGAGATTATAGTCAATAATATCAGGAACTCAAGTAAAGAACCTGGAGAAACAATGAAGCAGAGAGAACAGAGGAAACTTACTTGTGGCTTTCTCAGTGTGTTCTCATATATAGCTCAGGACCATCAGCACGGTATTGACACCCTCCTAATGTACTGGATCTACATGCATCAATCATTAATCAAGAAATGTATCACAAACATGTCCATAGCACAATTTGATGGAGGCAATTCCTCAGTGGAGGTCTCAGATGACACAAATTTGTGCCAAGATGAAGAAAACTAATGGGCCTCATGTGTGTATGCATTGGTAAGAACAGGGTTATGCATTCTTTGGGAAATCATAGGGCAACATCCTGAAGTCACTTCATTCCCTTCACTCTAAAATTAGGGATCAAGCACAATGGTCATTTTATATAGTATTAATGATTTACTTATTCCTTAAGGAAAAGCATAAATAATTTAACACAACATGTAATTCTATTAAATTTATGAATTTTAATTAAATGTCTAAACTATCAAATGTATTGTAGGAATTTAAATGAATATCAAAATATTTTTAAAACTCATGAAGAGTTAATGTGCTTTCAACATTTTATGAAATAGAACAATTCTTTGTTTAGTTTGCCTGCATTGTAGATTTAGGATAGATGGGATCCTCAGATTCCTATTCAGCACAAATATTTTTACCTAACTTTGAACCATTGTATTCATCATCTTAATTATTAAAATTTATTCATTGCATTCTATCGATTACACCTGTCAAAGTCTTCTCTTTCCTAGGATCACATATGGATAGCCAGCTGTCACTTCTATTCTCTCCAGCAGTTATGCTTATGTTGGAAAATAACAAGGCACAGAATTGAATCCTCAAAATGCATATAAGTCTGTAATTGTTCCCAATATGTATGTATATGTGTATATATGCTTGTATAAATGTTGATATATAATAAAGTGTTATATGTCATATATATAGCACTTTATTATATATGACATATTTATTACATATGATATATACATATACAAATGATGGTGTACATTATAATGTTATATGTCACATAATGACATATATACAGAAATAAGTGTTACATATTATTATGCTACTTATCAGTCTATGAGAATGTGTGCAATTGAGTAAAATGTATACATTATGGTATCTTACCCACAGTTATTGATGTAATACGATAACCCATACATATGGGGATTCTGTACTCTTTAAACACATTGAAAATTTATACACATTTAAATGTATATATTATATTGGTTAAAAAATAAAGTTTCATGTAGTGCTTTCAAAAATTACTATAATTTTGGTGAATTTATCAAAACCAAAATAGACTCATGGTAACAATTCGTTTGTTTGTTGCAATATAATCATTACAATACATCTTTATACATTTCTTAAAGAAAAGCACAACCAATTAAAATACAGAGTTGTGGAGCTCAATCCTAATGGATACAGCTACAAGTCACTACAGTACCTAAGGCTCAAGGCATCCTGTGGAAGACGATGAAATCACTGTAAAGGTGCCGAGGATTTAGGGATCAGCCATGGAAACTATAGGTAATTGGGAGCTGTGAAGGTAGTCTTCAGGAAAGAGCACAAAAATTGTCCTGTGCCAAACTGTCATGTATGAAAACATAGAGACAACATATTGTACTGGTTGGTTTTGTGTGTCAACTTGACACAAGCTGAGGTTATCACAGAGAAAGGAGTCTCCCTTGCCAAAATGCCTCCATGAGATCCAGCTATAAGGCATTTTCTCAATTAGTGATCAAAGGACAAGGGCCTAGCCACTGTGGGTGGTGCTATCACCCTGGGCTGGCAGTCCTGGGTTCTATAAGAAAGCAAGCTGAGCAAGCCAGGAGAAGCAAGTTAGTAATTAATCTTTCTCCATGGCCTCTGCATCAGTTCCTGTTTTGAAGTTCCTGCCCTGTCTGAGTTCCTCTCCTGACTTCATTTATTAATGAACAGCAATGTGGAATTGTTAGCTAAATAAACCCTTTCCTCCCCAACTTTCTTCTTAGTAATGATGTTTTGTTCAAGAATACAAACCCTAACTAAGACACGTATGAACTAAACAGATTTTACTGAGGAATATATGAGTTTAATTATACATATATGCAGAAAATAATAATTAGTAAAATGAAAAAACAGACCGTAGATTTGAAGACAAGAATGTAGGGTATATGGGACTGTTTGTGGAGAGAAATGAGAAGAATGAAATGCTTTAATTATTTATAAACTCAAAACAATAAAAGAAATATCTAAGTCATTTCCATTTTTATACACTTATTCATGATAAAAATTAAGCTAATATTGTTTTCAAATGCTTTAAATATAATAATTGACTATGTAAATAAAAAAATTTATAATTTCATCACTAATAAAACAAGATTCTGAAATGCATTTTCTGTAACATTATTGGATATACTAACAATATGATTTACAATAGCTACAGTAAATTCAGAAGAAAATAGAAGATAAGAGCATGACTGAGTATATATCTCCCAGTCTTTACTCATTGGTCCCATATCTCATTACAATAATCCAGAATTTCTGTCTTCTGCCTATTACTACTCCAACAACTAACACAAAGGAATTTTGTACAACTTAATTTAAATGATATCCAAAGTTTTTTGAATTCTGTTAAAAATGAACCTTGACTAAAAGAAACATAAAGGCCAGATCAAAGATTTGCTGTGTTACTATGAAATGGTATTCTTACTTGTAACTAATTTTTTCTGGTGTATTCAAAGCATAGTCATATGACTGAGGACTTTAAGAGGTCAAAATAATTTCATTCATAGTAGAATTGAACTAGTTTCAAATAAGTCCCATATGACCCTTTGTGATTTTTGTCTCACTCTGTTCCATCTTGAGGTACAATGTTTTTACCTTACATTTATGGCTTGGACATTGGCACTTCGACAGCAGCATTCTGACAGTTATCACTGTTAGTTTAAAACATAAATTTGTTTGAATATTGAAACGAAAGCCTGCAGTGATGATTCAGGCAGTAATGTTTGGAGACCTGGGTGTGGATTCTCAACATCAATGTTTTTATGTTTATTTGATTGATTGGTTTGGGGTTTTGTTTGTTTGCATTTTCTTGTTTGAGAAAGGATCCCACTATATAGTCCCAATATATATTGTAGTTGTGGTTTTCCTGGAAGTTGCTACATAGACCAAGCAAGCCTTAAACTCAGAAAGATCCACCTGCTTCTGGCTCATAACCTCTAGGATTAACCAGATGCCACCAGGCCCTGAGGATTTTCTTATGTTTAACTTTTGATACACTTGGAATCCGACCACTGTAGAGCTAGAGGAGGATCCCATCAACTCACTCACTAGTCTGTTCAGCCCACTGAAAGATGGTTTTCTAAAATTCCAGAGAGGAATGATTGAGTAAAACACTTGTCAACACTCTCTGATTCCGTGTAAACACATAGACATGCATCTGTGTGCATATATGTATACACATGACCACATTCACATACATATACATAAAGCCCATTGAGTAGACATTTAATTTGAATCAATTAATCCTAGTAGGCATTATAATTGTGTATACATACATACTATAATTTATGTTCTTGAGATTATCAAACACTGCAGAAATACCACACTGTTATTTTTGCAATAAAGCCATGTGTAGTATCATCTGGGGCATTATCTAAAAGCATATGGTATTAATTAACGATTAAAACTCGCAAAGTGTCATAGAACTACTGAATAGCTAAGCAGAAAATTCTACTCAGATTTAGATTTATATCTTTATATCAGATTTACATCCACTTTTATTATGTAATGCCTGATATATACCAAAAATAGGACATTGTATGTGTGTGGGTTCAAAAAGGTAAAACAGAGTGACTGTGACTCCAAATTGAAGGTGTAATTAGTGTGCTGCTTTCATCAGTAGAGAGTGGTAAAGTGTGAGACCAGAACTGTGAAAAATATCAGTCCTTGTTTTGTTTCATTTTGTTTTGTTTTGCTTTGCTTTGTTTTTTAAATGAGTGTCTATGTCAAGATAGTGACAGATGGATGAATGAAATTTTGTCTTTTGCTCATAGAGCTTTGTGTAACTACAGTACAAATGTGTATATATGGTCATCAAGCTGGGTGGAGAGTACTGGAGCAGTAAGGTAAGAAATTAGACGCAAGCTGGCTCAATTAAACCAAGTAAACAAAGTACTCTGGTGGTTTCTGTAAACTCCAAATAAAGTACTACAGCAACACGATGATTGATATGAATGATAGATATTACAAAACATAACATAATGTGGCATCAAGGATTAGTTATAGATACATGTTTGATTGTCTAAGATAAAATTTCAACAATTCATCAACACATCTACAGCTCAGTGTTGCTTTCTGAAACTAGCATAGTTCCTATTAGTAGATTTTAGAAAAACATAATTCACAAAAATGTATAATAGCCATATATTGTAACTAAGATACTTTTAAAAAACATAATGTACAACTAAGGAGAAAAGTAATTTTTTACAGTTATCTAGAATGCTCGATATGTTTTGACATTTTGTATAGGTAAGTGCTTTAATTTTAGCTTACCAGCTATCACTGAGGTAAATAAACATGACAGTAAAAGTGGGAGGATCTAAATATAACAAAAAGATAAACCCTGAAAGTAAAGGTCTCCAAGAGATAACAGCTACAGTAATGTACACCCAAGTAGTTACCACATGGCTGAAAAGCAATAGTAAAAAAAAATATGGCATACATAGGAATGGGTTATAGATTTTCCTGGTATTCACAATAAAACTTTTTTTAATGAGTAAATAACAGTTAATAAGAGAGTTATTCATCAACAACCTTTTATTCACGGAAAGGTTACTAGAAGGTCTGTTATTAAATATAACTTTATTTAGAGAAAAGAAATGCAAATGGATAAAGGGTTTTCACTATGAAATGAACCAATGTTCAGTCTTTGAATGCTGCTGGTTAAACTCATCTAATTTTGTTTCATTGATTGTATTTTTATCCTATTGTTAAAGATGCTATAGCCATCCTACATGCGGTTTCATAAAGACTATTTGGAAAATAGTGTTTTTAGAGGACAAGGACCTCATTCTGAAATATCTATCCTGTGAATATAAAAGCGTGGCTTCATTTTGTAACAACTCTACAAATAAAAAGCTTAAATTCATCTACGTTTTTACTTCTCTATATTGTAGTGAATAGTTCTCTTTCTACCCAGGATGACTTAGATGTAACCTGGACATGATATATCTATTCATTTTTTCTACATCTTCACTTAAATAAAATGCACTGTGCATCTTGCTTGAGATAGGTTGATGCTTGTGTATTTCATGGATAGAAGGTAGACACTGTGGTTTTAACCTTCAATTTCTGTGGCCAGAATCTTTCATCTGATGGACTCATATATTCCTTTAAATATTTTGTATTTTTTAAGATTTCCTTAAAGTTTTGTGTTTATATATGTGTTTCTATATGTATTTGTACATACTTGACACTGAGCATATGTAGACATCAAAGGAAAGCTTACAAGAGTTAGTTCTCTCCATCTACTTCATGGTAATGAGCACTGAATTCGGGTCTTTTATCTTGGCAAAAACTGCTTTTAGAGACAGAGCCATTGTGGTGCTTAATTTTGGTCAACCAGACACAAACTAGAGGCTCTTGGGAGGATAAAACCATAACAGAAGAACTGTTTCTATCATACTGGCCTGTGGGCATGTCTATGGGCAATTTCTTGAGAAATTGTGGTTATAGTTGGGAGCAGCAAACTTAGGTTGTTACCATCCCTGCACAGGTGTTTCTGGGATACATAAGCAAGCAAACTGAGAAAACTATGGAAAACAAGACTGTAGCAGCTTTCTCTATGGCTTCTTCCTCTCTTCCTGCTTGAATTCCTTCCCCGACTTTCCTCAATGATTGACTGTGATTGAAACATGTAATTCAAACAAACAATTTCCTCCACGTGTTTTTGGTTAGTGTTCTATCATGGCAACTGAAAATCAAATGATACAAAATTGATAACAGAAGGGGTATATTGATGTAAAGGACATAATCATTGAAGCTATATTAAAGATTTTGGAACTTTGGACTAGAAAGGCAGTTGAATGTCCTTCCTTAGCAGGGTTTAGTAGGACATTCAAATAGCACCCTGAAATAGAGGTGTGCTGGAATCAAGGCAGAGCATGGAGATGCAGCTCAAGGACCTTCAAAGGAGAACAATATTAGCAACTAGGTCATAGGCCATTCTGTATATTTTGTCAAAGAATATAGCCACTTTCTCTCCTTGTTCTAAGATTTTGCCTTTGTTAAAAGAAATTTCAACACTGAATAATGTTTAGTGTTGTGGTTATTATTAATAGCATCTATGTGGGCCTATAATGAAAAAGAACAATTGTGTAAAACAGATATTCAAAATGATCATATGGAAGAGAAGAGGAGTCCTTAGACATTTAACTTTACACCTAAAGCTTATACTAGGCAAAACTCTAATTGTTGAAAATATTAACTCTATTAATGCCTACTCTGCATTGGAAAATAAGCAAAGAGTGCTGTATAGGTAAGGCTCCACCCTGATAAGATTCTAACTTGTAAAGGAGAGCCTAAGGTGTTTTAAGTTCCTGAAAAAAAAAGTGCTGATACTAATGTGACCAGAGACCCAGAGTTCATCTAAAGATGACAGCCATACTTTACAGTGTTGTTCACATGGTAATGGCTTTTGTAAATGTAAATGTTAAATTTATTTCCTCCGATGGAGGGAGAGATGAGAGCCATACCCAAGCCATGTGCATACACAAGCCATGTGTACAAAAGGCATATTTGTACACCAGCCAAAGAGACTAAAGGTTTATTGTGAGTCTGAATTCTAGCCAGATTATATCTTTGGATGTGATACCCTGCTAGAGCAGGCATGTGGCTGGATTGAAATTAATCTATAGGCTTTGGAGACACAAAGGATACAAGCATAAAGCGGTCAAAGATTCCTTCTTCATTTTTTTTTTCAGACATCCCTTCAAGCCAGCTTGCATGTGGCAAGGGTTCCCTGTTTGAAGCCCCTAAAAGGGCAAAAGGCATGTAGTCATGAAAGTGAAACCTGTGTTGCTTTCGATTTCCCCAGAAGCATGTTATGAATGACCGAGTGATTTGACATCTGACAAGAAGAACTAGTCACTGGGAGTAGAATCAGCTCAAGAGAGAGATGTTTTGGGGCGGGGGTGGGGTATAGGGAAGTTTCGGGATAGCATTTGAAATGTAAATAAAGAAAATAATAATAAATAAATTTAAAAAAAAAAAGAGAGAGAGAGAGATTTTTGTTGTAGGCAATAAAGCTGGAGGGAGTGAGCAATCTAAGACCATGAAAACTATAGTCCCAGATGCTGGATTTATGAAGAGCAATTTTAATCCAGCAACATGGCTACTCTGGCTGGATAGGCATGCCTTTAATACTGATCATTAATCCCAACCAATATAAGTATTATTAGTTTACAGAAGGAACCACCCATGTCTGAAAGTGACATCTACTTGAGGGTAAGATTAAATGATGAATCAAAGAAAGATTTGACAGGTTGAGTGAGAGAGAGGATATGCCCAACTCTCATGAGGACGGCTCAGGAGAGAAAAGCTATTAAGAAGCAGGGCAGAGAAAGAGAGTCAGTAAGTTTTGTCCAGTTAATTGGAAGTCAGTGTAGTGAGTGAAGTACAGTGGTGCTGAGTTCATTCATGAGTTCAGCAGAGGCAGATGAAGCCAGAGAATGAGAAGCCAGAAAAGTAGAACAAATTATCAGTTAGTTTGTGCCCAAGTATACAACTTAGTGAGAAGCAAAGAGAAGTCAGTTTGAATCAATCAGATTGTAGAGAAGTTTGAGTTGGAACATCTGAGTTCAAACATCCTACCAGAATTCAGAAAGAGTTAGAAAGAGTGAGTTTACTCAGCAATAAGTCTCTGAGATGACAACTACTTGGGATGAAGAAAATTCATTTTTTTATAGATTTAGATCTCCAGGATTTGTTGTTTGTCCTGCTCAGTTTCAGTATGGCTTCGATCCAGTATTTCTTCATTATTCCCCCATGCATCTATTTTGGAATGGTTATATAGCACTATATGTAATTATAAGTCTACAATTGGCTTTTTAATTTTATAGAAAGCTGAAGTTATATGATTTTCTAGAGTCTCAAGAAAGACTTTAAACTAGAATTTTAAACAAGGTTAAGATTATGAAAGACCAAGCAGCATACACCAGCTGATATGAGGGCCCTAACACATATACAGCATAGGACTGATGGGCCTGGACTCAGAGAAGATGTACCTAACCCTTGAGAGACTTGGGGCCCCAGGGACTGAGGAGGTCTGGTTGGGTGGAGTTAGGAGTGGGGACATCCTCTTAGAGACAGGGGTGGAGGTATGGGATGTGCAGCAGTTGGTGGGTGACTGGAAGTGGAATAAAGTCGTGACTGTAAAAAAAAAAAGATTAAAGAATAAACAATAATAATAATAAGAAGAATGACCTAATGAATTGTCATATGGTCATTACTATGAGGGCCAGGGCACTGAATTTGGTGGTTTGGGTTAGAAATTTGTCACAGAGGCTCAGACATTTGAATTCTTGGTTCTGACTTTTTGGAGAGCTATAAGGGTGTGACCTTAATACAGGGAGTATATCACTGTGGGGCAGCTTTGTAATTCCATTGTCTCTACCCAACTGCAGTTTATCTCTGTTTTATGCATGGAATTGAGGTTGTGATTCTTCAGCTTTCTTCTCTGGCTGCCATTCTGCCTGCTGGTGCCACAAACACTTTTCCTCTGGAACCATAAGCCAAAATAACTTTGCCTTTCATATATTGCTTTGAACATGACACTGTATCACCCCCCAAAAGAAGCAAACCAATGTAGTCATCTTGATAGTACTATTTGTTATTATTTCAAAACAAAAAGACCCAATGTTTACAGTTTTTCACAAATTGACATTACTTGTTTACAACCTATTTTTCTTTAGTAGAGGCATTGCTAATGTATAAACCCCTCCTTCAACAATGATTTCTAAGTCATTTAATTATTAATTAGTTATTGTATGTGTATGCCCACTTGTCAATGTGGCTTATACCACAACACATACATGAAAGTCAGAAGATAACTTGGGTGTATAGGTCATCTCCCTCTAACATGTAGGTTGCATATATAGAAATCAGGTCATCAGGTATGGCAGCAAGTATTGCTACCCACTGAAATTATCTCTGAGTCCTTAGTCTTTTTTAAGTGAAAAATAGTCTGAATATCTTGTTAAAGTTTTATCATAAGTTTTACTTTTATTTGAATAAAATTATATAATTAACTTCTGTATTTTAAAGGATTTAGTACATTTTTGTGGGGCTGACAATCCCCCCTTTTTTTATTATTTTCTTTATTTACATTTCAAATTTTATCCCCTTTCCTGGTTTCCCCTCCAGAAACGCCCCTATCCCAACCCCCCTCCACCTGCTTCTATGATGGTGCTTACCCACCCACCCACCCTTTCCAGCTTCCCCACTCTGGCATTCCCCTACACTGGGGCATTGAGCCTTCACAAGGCTAAGGGCCTCTCCTCCCACTGATATCTGACTATACTACTACTGTTTTGTTTTCACACAGCTTATGGAAGGATACACACCCTCGTGATTTTGTCTCTGATTTCCTCCATTGTCTCTGGGACAGCTTACCTTTTGAATGATCAGTGTCTTTTAATTGCTTTACAAAATAGCATGGTTTCTTAGGACATGTTCATATATTTTAAGTTTTGATTAACCTTGCCTTCCTGTTCATAGTCTCTCTGCTATGAGAACACTTTCATTATTCTCATTTTATTTTCAAATCACTTGTGTTGTAATATAATCCCACTTCTTACCCATAAAGTTTCTTTTTCTTTCTTTTCTCATAGGTAACCTTCAACAATGCTCTGAGGAATTTTTAAGGAATCCAGGTTTATGAGTCATTGTCCATGAGGGTAAGTTTAAGAGAATTTAAAATATAACATTTAAATCCAACATTTTACTTAATGGTTATGATTGCTGTATGTTTCTGATTGATTTGGTATTAGATACACAGTGCCTGAGACATGAATCTTCTATCAAAGGAGATATGTTGGCTTTTTAGTGTAGAATGTTTACAATTATTTGGGTTCTTAAACATTTTCTTTGGAAGGATTCATTTATTTTATTTAGTGAATATGAGTGTTTTTCTTGCATGTATGCATAGGCACCACATGAAGGCCTGGTGTCTTCACAGGTCACAAAAAGCTCACTGAATACCTTGGAATTGGAAATTTAGGTGTTTGTGAACCATCCTATGATGCTGTGAACCAAATGCAGGTTGTCTGCATGAGTCAGCAAGCCCTCTTTATCACTGAGCCATCCCTCAAGCTCCTGGGTTGTCTTTTCACACTTACCTTCAAACAGTATTATACTTCTAGCTGGAGCTTATTGATTTTCCCCAGCAACTAAGCAAATGCCTTCCCAGTATAAAGGAACTGGTTTCTTGTGTGTGTGTGTGTGTGTGTGTGTGTGTGTGTGTGTGTGTGTGTGTGTGTTTCTTAATTTTCAAAATATTTGTCTACTATCATAGCTTTGGTTTCTTGTCTTTATACTTTGGGGCAGACTCACTACAGTGGACAGTGAACTGCTATACTTTTGATCACAAAAACAAACTGAACCCAGTTTGGTTCCCACTAGTAGTGATCAGGATGTCTATAGAGATTTTTGCATATCCTTTTGAACATTAAGAATATGACTACTCACCTGGCAAACACACGAAGTGGATGCTCACAGCCAGCTATTGGATGGAACACAGGGTCCCCAATAGAGGAGCTAGAGAAAGTACCCAAGGACCTGAAGGGGGCTGCAACCCTGTAGGTGGAACAACAATATGAACTAACCAGTACCCCCTGAGNTTGTGTCTCTAGCTGCATATGTAGCAGAAGATGGCCTAATCGGCCATCACTGGGAATAGAGGCCCCTTGGTCTTGCAAACTTTATATGACCCAGCACAAGGGAAGGCCTGGGCCAAGTAGTGGGAATGGGTGGGTAAGGGAGCAGGGGTGGGTGGGGGTATAGGGAACTTTCGGGATAGCATTTGAAATGTAAATAAAGAAAATAATAATAATAAAAAATAAGGAAAAAAAAGAATATGACTACTCATGATTTTATTCATTAAAAATATCCTGGGCCACAAACTCATTTATTATTTGTAGATTACATATATATATATATATATATATATATATATATATATATATATATATTAAAATAGTATGTTGAATTCTGTAAATGCACATATATCTCTTTAGATAATTATTATTTATTAAAGTGAATTTTAACTCCAAAAATAAGCTTCATGACTGGATTTGGTGTGTAAAATTACTAATTATTTTCCAATCATAAGATGGGTTGGTGATCCCACTCTCTAGGCAGGGGATTCTGTAACATGCATGTGGGGAAAGCTAAATAGCAGCATGAACACATTGCCTTTTTTAAAAAAAAATTGACATAATGTGACCGGATCTCTGCTGTCCTGACCATGCTCACCATGATAGACTCTGCTTTGAATTTTGAACTGAAAGTAATCATTATCTCCCCATTTTGCCAGGATATTTCATTGCAGCAAATGGAAAAGAAACTAAAACAGGGATGTAGAATATGGGTCATAATTGTATTGAGCTTGGAAAGAGAATACTAATTTTAACTGTTAGCATCTATAATACTCAACAACTCCCAGTTGAAGGATGCAGATGGTGCAGACATTGGAAAAATACTAAACTCAACGATATAATTTGAGTTAGGAAATTTTAATGGTGTTTCACTTCTGTTAAAGATGTGTAGATGAAATGCCCTACAATAGGGAGAGGGAATTTGTAGAACCCACCTCCATCAGAAAGATAGGGCATCAAGTGAGGGATTGGGTTGCTATCTCACACTCTGACCCAGAATTGTTCCTGTCTGAAAGAACTGCAGGGACAAAAATGAAGAAGAACTTGAGGAAAAGGAGGTCCAGTGACAGACCATGAGTGGGATGCAGCTCAAGGCCTGACGCTATTACAGAGGCCATGAAGTACTCACAAAAAGAGACCTATCATGACTGCCCTGAGAAAGACCCAACAAGCAGCTGAAAGAGTCAGAGGCAGATGTGTGCACCCAACCAATGGACAGAAGCTGCTGACCCCTGTGCTTGAATTAGGGAAAAGCTGGAAGAAGCTGAGGTAGGACGATCAGCAGTCTCAATTAACCTTACCCCTGAGATCCCTCAAACTCTGGCCCACCAACCAGGCAGCATACATCAGCAGATATGAGGTCCCAACACATATACAGCAGAGGACTGCTGGGTCTGAGTTCACTCAGAGAAGATGCACCTAACCCTCAAGAGACTGGAGGCCCCAGGGAGTTTAGAGTTCTGGTGGGGTGTGGGATGAGAACATCCTTGTGGAGAGAGAGGTGTGGGGAGGAGGTATGAGATGGGGAACAGAGGGTGGACTGGAAGGGGGATAAAATCTGAAGTGTAAAAAAAAGATTGAGTAAAACTAAAAAACGATATGTAGATAGGGTTTTTGTTTGTTTTCTATTTCTACAGAAATGGGGTTTTGAATTGGATTGCAGGGAATCTGTAAATTGCTTTTGGCGAAATAGTCATATCCACAGTGTTGATTCTATCAATTCATGGCTGTAGTATTTCTTCCATTTTCTAGAGTCTTTCTCCATCATGCCTTTCAGAAGCTTAGAGTTTTCTTTGTAAAAGCTCTCAGTTCCTTGGGTAGGTTTATTGCTAAATATTTTATTTTATTTAAGGCTATTATGAATAGGGTGAGTCCATTATCTACTTTTCTGTATGTTTGTTGGTGGTGTCTTGATTACTATTGATTCCTGTTGGTTGCTTATGACAGTTTCCAGACAGAACAAGAAATTTTGGAGTAATGTAATTTTTTTTCTTAGATCTAAGCATCAAGGACCAGTTTGACTTCACAAAGATGGAAAACACTTAGCTGAATTTTCTCCTTCAGAAGTCTGTTTTTGAGTTCATGTTTATAAATATTTATTCCAACTTTTAATCCCTACATTTTCTGAAATTCTTGAGGGCATACTGCCATGGAAATTTGTAGTTTGTCCTTTACCTGTTAGTCTGTGTCTTCTGTGCCTTGAATAAAACAGTGGGGTATACAGTTTGGGAGTTTCAGGCAGAATCAAGGCAGGAGAAAAACTGCAACAGTTTCTTCTGTTCTCTACTATCAATCATAAATATCTAATGAAATATTACAAGTGAGACAATTATGTCAATCAATCACAATGGTTTGTAAGTATCATTTGATTACATGAGAGTAAAACATTACACATCATCTCCACATTTTCATAGTTAGTGTGATGTGTATAAAGAAAAATGGCAACTTATTGGTTCAGGAATTATTAAATTTTAGTTTACTGACTCCATTCAATGTGTTGAACAATACTCTCAAACACACCTTCACAGTTCTATCTATAAAGGATAGTCTTGCAGATTCCAAGTGTTATAACAACTCATATCCACATCCATATCCATACCCAGAGGTTAGTCAAGGTCCCCCCAGTTGGGGGATGGAACCACCCACTCATCTCCAAAATTTTGACCCAGAATGACTCCTGTCTAAAGGAAATATGGGGACAAAATATGGAGCAGAAACAGAAGGAAAGGCCATCCAGAGACTGCCCCACCTGGAGATCCATTCCATCTGCAGACACTAAACCCAGACACTATTGTGGATGCCAAGAAGTGCTTGCTGACAAGAACCTGATATAGCTGTCTCCTGAGAGACTTTGCCAGAGCCTGACATTGGTGGATGCTCACAGCCAACCATTGGACTGAGCATGGAGACCTCAATGGAGTAGTCAGAGAAAGGACTCAGGATTTGAAGGGGTTTGCAACCCCGTAGGAAAACAACAATATCCACCAACCAGACCCCACCCCCAGAGCTCCCAAGGACTAAGCCCCCAACCAATGAGTACTCATGGCTCCAGCTGCATATGTAGCAGATGGCCTTATCTGGCATCAATCAGAGGGGAGGCCTTGGTCCACTGAAGGCTCAATGCCCCAGTGTAGGAGCATGTTACAGCTGTTAGGTTGGAGTGGTGATAGTGGGAGCAGCACCCTCATAGAAGCAGGGGGTTGGGAGATAGGATAGGGGGAAATCAGAAAGGGGGATTACATTTGAAATTTAAATAAATAAAGTAACCAACCCCCCCCAAAAGTCTAAAATACATATTGACACATCTACAAATATATGTTGTACATCTATAAAAAGCCAATATAATAATAAATAGTAAGGCTAAGATTTAAGAGAAGAATTATTGTTCCGAATCATTAAGATTTTATAGCTTAAGAATGATATTGGGAAAAGTCATAATACGATGTCCAATAAATTATATTTTATGTAATAAAATTTGCCTCAGTTCTCTGTGTGTAAAAGATTAGAAAGAGTTGTTAATTTTTCAAAAGAGGAAAATAAACATTTTTCTTAGATAATAAGTTTAAACATTCACCTGCCATAAAATTCAAACAATAAAATTTTGACTATCATATAAAACCCAATTCTCAAGTGATAAGCACTAAATGAAAACCTACATGTTTTTCTTCAGGGCTTCTGTACTAAAGACAAGTGAACACAAATTTTATAGAAATGGATTCATAATTTATAACATTTATACAAATTTATTTTTTAAATTCAACATTATAACCATACCATATCAGATTATTTTAGTTATTTTAACACTTTGTAGCATAATTTACTTTCTCTTTAAACATTTGGAAATGAAAAAAAGGTGGCTGTAAGAGCCTAAAAAATGCTTTTGACTACAACTGCATTTCTCAAAGTCTTATACATTGAAGAAGTTTGGAGGCATTTTTATATACAGCACCCCAGTGATCTGAAGAAAGTTGTTTGGACTGAACTAGTAACTGTCTTTCTTCTCAGTACACAGGTGATGGATGGGTCTGAAGCCCTGTTATTCCCTATGAGAATGGGTAACCTTGAGGACAAAAGCTGTTGTACTTCGGTTTTCTGACTGTGTTTCCTTGTGAGGATATTTTAAAATCACCAAGTTATATAAAACTAAGCAGAGTATGTTTTACTCAATCTATGTACATTTACATCAAGTCCATTTATACTTTTTTATATTTTTTTTTTTATTCAATTACATCCCAGTTGTAGCCTTCCTTCTGCTCTTCTTCCAGTCCTGCTCTTATAAATCCTTCCCCATATTACTCCCTTCTCTTCTCCTCAGAAAAGGGAGAGCCACCCTTGGGTACCAACCCACCATGGGGTATCTAGTCCCAGTAAGGCTAAGCACCTCTTCTCCCACTGAGGCCCAAGCAGGTAGGGGAGGAGAATCCAATGGCAGACACCAGTCTGAGACAGCCCTTGCTTCAATTGTTAGGGGTCTCAAAGGAAGATCAAGTTGCACATCTGCTACAAATGTCTAGTTGACTTAGGTCTAAACCCTGCATACCCTTTTGTTGGTGGTTGCATTTCAATGAGTCCTCATGGGCCCAAGTTACGTGACTCTGTTGGTCTTCTTGTTGTGTCTTTGACCCCTCCTTCTATTGTGTGTCCCCAACTATTCCACAAGACCCTCCATCATGTTTGGCTATGTGGCTCTGCATCTGTTTCTGTCTGTTGGTGGATGAAGGCACACAGGAGACAGGGTAGCTTCCTGTCTGCAAGCATAGCAGAGTATCATTTTTAGTGTCAGACATTGGCTCTGACCTTTGAGATGGGTCTCAAGTTGGGCTGGTCATTGGTTGGCCGTTCTCAGTCTCAGCTCCATCTTTATCCCTGTGCATCTTGAAGGTATGACTAACTTTGGGTTGAAAGTTTTGTGAAAGGATTGATGTTCCTCTCCTTCCACTGGAAGTCCTGCCTGGATACAGGAGGTGGCCACTCCAGTCCCTCTATCCTCCACTAGTAGGAAGCTCATGTAGGATCACTGGAATGAACTCACTGTATCTTCCCCCATCCCAGGTCTCCAGCTACCGCTCTCCACCCACCCCTATGCCTGATAGCCATCTCCAAACCTTACCTCCACTCCAACAAGTTCCCTCCCTCCATCTATCTCTGATGACTTTTGTTTCCCCTTCTGAGAGAGGTTCATGCTTCCTATATTGGGCCCTCCTTATTACCCAGTTTCTTGGGGTCAGTGGATTACAGCAGGGTTATCCTCAACATTGTGGCTAATGTCCAATAATAACTGAGTATATACCATACATGATTTTCTGGGTGTCCATTACCTCTCCCAAGATGTCAGAAACTGAAAACAATATAGATGTTCCTCAACTGAGGAATGGATAAAGAAAATGTAATACATCTACACAATGGAATATTATTCTGCTATTAAAGACAAAGACATCAAGGAATTTGCAGCAAAAGGATGGAATTTGAGAATATCATTGCATATGTTTTACATTTAAGTCAATAAGACAAAACTAAAACATTCTGTGAGAAAAATGTTTAACTTTTCCATCTTCAATATATGTGTTATCTGTATTCAATAATATATCTGAATAAAGAAAATTTACATATAGTCACAGAAATTATTTTATTAATATACTCTGGATATTTGTGAATATCTTCCCTTTTAAACTGAATGATGTCTCACTCATTTTATTTTGTTACTTAAATTCAATTCTCTATGATATTTAATTCTTTATGATAGAAAAATATGAGATAATTGTTTCTTGGGTTCTAAATTTATATTAAAGCACATTCAGATCAACAACAATATGTGATTCTTAGTAAACTATTTTTGAAATTATTATTATCACATATTAAAGGAAAAGGAAAAAAACAACAAAAATAAAATGAAGAACTTTAAACATATATGCCTACCAGTGCATGGGACATACTGACCAGTGCTTGGGACATATTGACTAGTGCATGGGGGATACTCACTAGTATATGACATAAATCCATATGTGCATGAAAGCACGGGATAAGAGCTGTTAAGGCTTTGAATATAGCATAGCTACTCAGCTTCTCAAAATTACTACTCAGAGAGTGATGGAACTAAAGCCTTAATGTTTGTGGTGGTTTGAATATGCGAAGCTCATGAGCAGTGGTATAATTAGGAGATGTGGCCCTGTAGGAATAGGTGTGGCCTTGTTGAAAGAAGTGTGCCACTGTGTGGGTTTGCCTTAAGAAACTCCTCCTGGCTGCCTGTGGAAAACAAACCCTCCTGCTAACTACTGTTGGGTAAAGATATAGAACTCCAGGCTCCTCCAGTATAAAGTCAGCCTGCATGATGCCAATCTTCCCACCATGATGATAATGATCTGAACCTTTAAGCCAGCATCAATCAAATGCTTGTATTTTTAAGAGTTGTCTTGGTCATGGTATGTCTTCACAGCAATAAAACCGAAATTAAGGCGATGTTTTAGCTTTGAAAATACTTATCTTTGAAACTCTGGTCCTTTTTATTTTGTTTTTTTTGTTTTTTTCCTGAAATTTATTTATTTATTCACTTTATATTCCAATTGCATCCCTCTTCTCCTCCCAGTGTCCCCATTACACATCTCCTTTCACATTCTCCCTCCCCTTATCCTCTGAGAAGGGGGAGGAGGCCCTGGGCACTCACTCTCCATGGCACCTCAAGTCACTGCAAGACTAGATACATCCTCTCCCACTGAGGCCAGACAAGGCAGTCCAGTCAAGGGACACAGGATTCACAGGTAGGCAACAGTCAAGGACAACCCCTACTCCAGTTGTTAAGAGATAGCATAAAACCCAAACTTTAAATCTGCTACATACGAGTGTGGTGTCTAGGTCCACTCCCTGTATGCTCCACTCTCTGATAGCCCCGAGGGTCCAGGTTAGGTGACTGTTGATCTTCTTGTGGAATTCCTGTTCCCTCCAGGTCTCTAATCTTAACCACAACTCTTTCATAAGACTCCCAAACTACTTCCTTTATTTATACGAGAAATGGAAACATTATCTACAATGGTAAATGTCTTTTTTGTGTGTGTATGTGTGTAGTTGTTATAAAATACCATGACCAAAAGAAACTCAAGGGAGAAACAATTTATTTTCACTTACAGTTGTAGAGGAATAAAGAATTCATCATGATGGGAAAGACATTGCAGAGCAGTAGGAGCAGTAAGTTTATGGATCACATTTAATCCGCACACAAGAGAAAGCACAAAGTTGAGTGAGACTATAAAACCTCAATGCCTGAGCACAATGACACACGTCTTCCCCTATGCTCTATCTCCTAATAGTTCCATAACCTCTCTAACAGTGCCATCAACTCTGAAGCAAGTGTTCAACTACATGAGCCCATGGGAGACATTTCTTATTGAAAACACAACAGCAAAATTTACAATTATAGCCTATTAGATACCTCATGTATAGATAAACACTGATTTTGTTTTTTTTGTTTGTTTGTTTGGTTGGTTTTTGGTTTTTCGAGACAGGGTTTCTCTGTGTAGCCCTGGCTGTCCTGGAACTCACTCTGTAGACCAGGCTGGCCTCGAACTCAGAAATCTGCCTGTCTCTGCCTCCCAAATGCTGGGATTAAAGGTGTGCGCCACTGCTGCCTGGCATAAGCACTGTATTTTTAAGGCACAATTATAATTCTTTTATGTTTATCTCTATTATTTTCGTCAGTATGAACCAAGCTAAAAAATAATTGGTTAAACAAACCAAATTGAAATGAGAAGGGTGGAAATAATAATGCATCAATTATAGTAGTGAAGTCTAAAAGTAGCAGATTGTGAGAAGCATGGTTCAGAAAGTGTAAGATGCCTTAGACAGTGGAGAATTTTCCGTGATGTCTTTAGCAGGACCAGAAGCTAATTTTGTCCCTTTGTATCAGTGAGTTGACACTGTGAAACTTATATCAGTGAGCTGACACCGTGAAACACATAGAAAGATGTAGCCCAAGAGCTAACCTGCTGGAGACCAAGAAAATTCTATATGTGCAGATTTTCAGGACCAGATGAACTGCTTCAAATGTTGCTTCTGGCTCTGTAGGGTTTCGCTGTGCAGAGGAAAGTAATGTTGTAGTGATTATTCTTACTAACTCCTCATACTCTTATAGCTTCCACTGACAATGCTATTGTATACCACTGGGAATCTTGGTGTCTAAGGATTTGTTTTTTGGATTATTTTGTGATGTATATATCAAGAAAGTTCAAGGGTAGACCGTTACAAAGCAGATTTTCAACATGGAGAAAGCATATGTTGACAAGAAGTGAGTTTATATTGTCAACTACTTAGAGTAGGGCTATAACTAGCTAAAAAAATGGGATGTGAAAGTCAAACTTTGTACAGTTTGGGAAAATGGGCAGCTAATGAGATGGTAGCATGAAGAATGAGTAGAGAGAAAATGAGATGCAATTGCTAATATGACAAATACTTTGGTTGTTGGTTAGTGTCTTTCTGGGACCAGAATCGAGAGTTTAGGCAATTCTAATTTTCAGTCTCTTTGAAATGCACTTTTAAAAAAATATGACCTAGCTCCTTTAACAAACCTCAGGGGCTGGACTTGCAATGAAGTTATCGCAAACAATAATGCTAACCTGCTGGAAATGCTCTCAGCATTGAGATTTCTTAGCAGACTGCCTTGTGTTCCCTACATATGTTATGGGAGGCTGAGAATTTGTGTCAGGCTTAATTAGAGGAGGAAAGGGATTTTGTTATGTCTAAAAGTTCAAGCTATTGTAGTGAATTATATCTCAGGCAGGGAAATCAGTTATGAAAGGGAATCTGCAGATAAATTTAAGATAGCTTATGGAGAGGAGAAGGTGAAGAAAACATACAATATCATACCTTGAATGTCTGCTGGGAACAGTATCCCAGGCTGGGCTCTAGCTGGCAGTTTGGTGAAAAGAAAATTAATGAAATACTTGTGGAAAAGAGTAGTGGCTTTAAAAAAAAATGGCTCCCATAGTGCAGATGCTTAAATATTTTGTTCCAAGTTGATATACAGATTAGGGAGAATTAGGGAGTGTTGCCTCATTAGAGGAATTATGTCACTGAGGATCTGATTTGATGTCTCTGTTGTTGTTGTTTCATTAATAATTTTATTTATATTCCAGTCATTACCCCCACATCCTGGTCTCCTGGTCCCCCCTCCCACAGTTCCTCATCCAATTTGAAAGTGTGCTCCCACCCACCCCAGAGCATCCCCCTTCCCTGAGGCCCGAGTATTTCAAAGGTTAAGGGCATCACCCTGAGGCCAGAGCAGGCAGTATTCTGTTGCATAAGTGCCAGGGGGCCTCAGACAAGCCTGTGTATGCTGACTGGTTGGTTTTTCATTCTTTTGAAGCTCCTAGAGGGTCCAGGTTAGTTGAAACTTCTGGTCTTCCCATGGGGTTGTCAACTTTGGCTCTCCAATTCTTCCCCTAACTCCTCCAAATGGATCCCAGACGCCATTCTAATTGTTGGGAATAAGTGTCTGCATCTGTCTAGGTCAGCAGGTGGAAGGACCACTCAGAGGAGAGTCATGACAGTCTCCTGTCTGTAAGCATATTATAGCATCAGTAATAGTTTAAGGGATCTCTTAGGGTTGTGGTGAGAGCACCAAGGCCTCATTTGAGATTTTAAAAGTCTAGCACAGGTCTAGTGTGGGGCCTAAAAGCAGTGGAACTTAGGGAGTCAATCTAGAACAACAGTAAAGTTGAGACACACCCAAACCCTGAAGATATCATCCTGAGACCAGCAGGAGTAAGACTGTTCCTTCCTTGCTCTGGGCCTGAATGTTCCAGTGCATGTAAGCCTTATACCCACACCTCTGCCACCCTTGAAGCAGTCACATGTCTGGTTGTCTGGTGATCAAATTGCAAGTTAAACTTCCTTTCTCCTTATAAGGGCATGTCCAGGTTTCACCTGGAATTGCTCCTCATGTAAATGCAGGATTAACAGCCCCTCAGCCCTAACCTATGATGTACACTCACCCAAGAGCCCCTACTCACTCCCCAAGATTTATATATTGCCCTTGTTCACCCCAATGAAGAGAGTTATTTCACTGAAATCCCTCTCTGTAGAAGGCTATTTCCTCCTCATTCACTCCAATCAAGCTTTTATCTAACGCACCTATGCTGGTAAGCTTCATTCTTTCCAGTCTATCCTGGATACCTCAAGGGCAGAACCAGACTCTGGCTGACATTCAAATCTTAATTTCTCTCTATTTCATCTTGTGGATAAAACGCAAACTCTTAGCTACTGCTCCACGACCATGCTTCCCTATCCTTTCCAGCAACTGTGAATAAAGATTCCCCCCTCCTTCCACATCCATGCGGCACTTAATACTCATTTCTTTCTAGGTGATTACCAATTCTAGCTGCTCTGAAATAGAATATGAAAGTAGTCTTGATGTGTGTTTCTCTAACAGCTAAAAATGTTCATCGGTGTTTTATGTATTTATTATCCACTGTTATTTAAATACAGTAAGATAATTATACACATATTAAATGTCAGAGTTTGTTTTGGTGTCTGCAACTCTTTGTGATTAATATTGTTCAACCTGCACTTTTATAGGCTGTCCACCCTTGTCATCATTTCTTTTGCTTTATATTTTCCTTTCAAGTTTTTTTTTTTGCTTTTTCTTTTTTTTAAACTTATTTTATTAGATATTTTCTTCATTTACATTTCATAAGATATTTTCTTTATTTACATTTCAAATGCTATCCTGAAAGTTCCCTATACCCTCCCCCCTCCCCTGCTCCCCTACCCATCTACTCCCACTTCTTGGCCCTGGCATTCCCCTGTGCTAGGTCATATAAAGTTTTTAAGACCAAGGGGCCTCTCTTCCCAATGATGGCCAATTAGGCCATCTTCTGCTACACATGCAGCTAGAGACATGAGCTCAGGGGTTACTGGTTAGTTCATATTGTTGTTCCACCTATAGGGTTGCGTCCCCCTTCAGCTCCTTGGGTACTTTCTCTAGATCCTCCGTTGGGGGCCCTGTGTTCCATCCAATAGCTG